>NC_134702.1:238224890-238524890 GCF_043290135.1 Rhipicephalus microplus
TTCGATAAAACGAAAAAGACGATGTTTCAGCCACATTTACAAGCACGGTGTTTGATGGCATTTGCACCTTGGGGCTAAATTATGGTATTGCAGCGCAGTACAGCACTGATAAGTACAGCACTGATAAGCAAGTCTGGCGAAGCAGGAGTGGATCAGAGCAGGATGGTGCAGGTAAATAAGTTTGGCGCACAATGGTGCAAATGGCACAGCTGTTCCACCCCTGCATATAAACATGGGGGATGTTATCCATTTAGAATTTATATGGAACATGACAGTGATGGCACAAATCCCTTGAGAGGGTCCACCTAACTGCTATCAGAATGAAAGAAAAGGGGGACAATCAACCAACTGTTGGCGCCCTCTCCCCGATGCCACTCACTTGCAGGGCACGCTAGGGTGATGGTAGGGGCAGTGGTCCCCATTCTTGCAGGCAGGCCAATAGCGACATTTCTCCAGGATGTGCGAGGCCCCATCGTCCACGACCATGGCCTCCTCTTCCTCCACTATGGAGGCATCCTCCATCAGCTCTGCGCAAGGACATAGAGGAGATCAATTCTTGTTAATGCCAAGGTAAACAAGGCCCAGCAAAAGCCCTTACTCAGTACTGGGTCCCGAAAACCATGGCCGAATTGAAAGCAAAAAATAGAGCGTTCACTGAAGGCTTGCAAGATCTTGACATTTGGCAGCACTGTTACCGAACAGTTAATTGACATTAGCTTTGAAACTAAAGAAAAATCTAACTAAAGAAAAAAGAATTCGGCTTCGATTATTCGTCCTCAATACAAACTTCATACAGAGACGAGTTGATGCAATTAATCTGCAAAATGGTCGATCAATAGAAGGCAGCAACTTGAAAAATTCCGATCATGCGGTTCTAAAAAATATTTTGCTGCACTTTGCAGTTGTGCTTGGTGTGTGCAAGTCACTAACCGGCACTGGAGACTGGAGCCATCATAAGGCGGCTCTTGACTGGTGGCCTTCGGGATGTGGCAGGGATGAGCTGCGCATGGTCGTCTTCTTCCGGCAGTTCCTCCAGGTCATGACCTACGGTCATCACCTCGCGGTGGCTGTTGCTGCTGTTGAAGCTGGTCGGGTCCACGCCGTCGAGGGTGACCACAAAGCGTGGCCACTGCGACGAAGACGGCGAGCTGCCCAGGCTGCCCGGTTGACCACTGCAACAGGTCATCATGGTCACGCAACACACACACACACCCAGCGCCCATTTTTACTGTGTAAGAACTGACAAGGAGATTAATTAATTTGCACAGGTATTTAGGGCATGAAATATCCAAAGCAGTAAGATGCCTGCCAGTGTTGTCTAAAGCATCATTTAATCAATCATCTATTCGCACGAGCCTACTTGATAACCATTTGATCCCGCCTGATTACGCGCGAGTTCTCATCTGAGTACCAGAATGTCTTATTAGAGGTGCCCAGGCAACAGTGCTTGCATTCGGCTCTACGTAACTTGAAGGCCGCCGACAATGAGAGCCAAAAGCAATCCATGCTTAAAAAGTTTGTACATTTGAATGACAGTCAAGTAGGTGACAGTTTTCCTTTCACCAGTCTTCCACTACCTTGCATTCTCATATCTGCAGAAACACACCAAAGTTACAATCAGTGTTTGAATCTTTTCCGTGGAAGAAAAAAAATCAATGACAGAGGCTGTGCTCAAGCATAATCTCTGCACAATCACTCACATTGTCGAATCATCGAGCCCACTCAACCGGTTTGGTGTAGATGTGGGCGTGGTGTCCTTGACAACCGAGTGCACATCCTCGTTGGCAACGTCCAGCTCCAACAAGTCTACAAAAAGACAGCATGTTGGTACTCATGGTGCCATAGCTACTTCTCACAGATCATGCCGCATCCTAGTGCAGTTATCACTACACGAGGAAGCTTAACATCAGTAAGTTTGTGAATGACAAAAGAGTTCAACTAATTGTTAGATAAGATATTCATGTTAGAGATACAGAATGTGCAAACACGGGCACAAGAAAGAAGTCGACAGGGAAGGCGTTTGCACACCATCATCTCTTTAATATCAGTAAGCTTCTAAAATAGCATTGTTATGCAGGTTTCAATCTAATGGTTGTTTTCATTACGAGTGCGTTCATTATGCGAGTAAATACAGTAAACGTTCTTTTGTTTTTGTAGGTCACATCACCAATATTTTTGCGATATCACTACAACGAAATTTTTTTCCACACCCCGTCAGTTTCGTTGAAGCAGAGCCTGAAATAAAAAAAAGTCTTTTCTTTTAAATTCACATGCAAAAAATACAATAGATCCTGGATATATCAAACTTGGATATATCGAATTATTGGCTATATCAAACAGTTGAGAAATGCCCTTGAATTACCCATGCAAAAGAAGGGGGCCGGTGCACCTGTATATCGAACTCCCGCACAGCGGGACATCCGCTATATCAAACGTTGCGCTGAAGCCTAGAAAGTATTTTTTCAAGTAAATATTGATCAACTTTGGGCCGCTTTATCACCACTTCAAATCCCTTCCCGCGCGCAGGTGATGAAAAGGTGGCATTATTCCATCGCGCTGACCTGGTTCCTTGTGCGGCGCTTGTGAGTGCAGCGGTATGTTTGACGCGCTAGCTGCAGGTTAACGCACGGGCATAGTGTTTTTCAAAAAGACTGATTGCTGAAGACGCCTAAATGAAAATTCAACGTGACTTGGCGATCTCATAGCCATGTTCGCATTTCACTTCCTTGTTTGATAGTGCACAACGGCATGCAAGCCTGAAAAACATGGCCTTCGATGTCTCATCAAATGCATGTCTCGGAGGCTATGCTTATTCTAGCTTTTCACATCAAAGCAGCTGAAAGCAGTGGCTGCCGGCTACAAAGGCACAAGTGACATCGATATCACCAACATGTCGACAGTGGCAACTCGACGTTACCTTTGGCGCCTTCTAGACTTGTGTACTTCTCGCCTCATTCTTGATAAATCTTTATTCGGGAGTAGAGCCGAATGTTTACTTCTACATAACGATAAAAAATACGACTGGTGCTTGGAGCGACGTCAAGTAAAGCACAGCCGTAAACTTTCTTTGCCGGCCAAGTGACGACTTCAAGTACGTTGTGACTACTGACAACAGCGTACAGTGCGACTTCACAGGTGCACATGATAGCGTAGCTGTTTTTCACTGCATCGATGCTGAGATCATGGCTGCCGTAGCCGAAGAAGTGTACCCATGCGGTTATGAATATGCCAACGCCTTTGCTGCCGCCGCTATCTAAGCTTTTGCCACGCTACAAAGCTTGCATCGGCATTCTGCATCAATCAACGCTGTTGTGACCGTAGAAGCTGAATTCACTTACTTGAAAAGCTTCAATGATAATGAGGATGACTGGAACATGATGGCGCTCAAGAAGCAAGACAAGTTTATGGACTTCTTCCATGCAAAATAAAGAGCGGTAAGTTGCAGTTCACACCTAGTTCTTCCTTATACGGTCAGAGAATCGTTATGTTAGCACTCGTAGCGATTTCCTAGGCCTGAAATATGCATATTTAGAATTTTCAAATATCCATATACCAAACTATTTTGTGATCCTTTTCGAGTTCGAAATATCCGGGATGGACTGTATAACTTTACGACAAAAAGAGAAAACAAAAAAAGGAGAAAGAAGAAAAACGCGCAGTCAAGCTACTAATGTGTTAAACCCACTGCAATCGGTCATGTGATAACAAGGCAAGGTTCTGCGAACTGTAAAAAAAAAACACCAAAGTCACCGGTATTTCCAACACTTGAGCTGGTGTGGGCAGCAAACTCATTGCTGGTGCACAGTCTCATTTATGGTGAGGGCACTTGTTAATCGGCCGAGGATGAGAGTCAGCACAGAGGTCATAGCATGATCACACTGAAGGATGCCAGAGGAAAGAAAAATGATGAGATTGAATGGCATGAGTTTGACTTGGACAGCTCGAAAAAAAAGACACTGTAATCAAAGTCCATGCCGTCAAGTTTCAGATTCGAGCACGAAGGGTCCGACCGCATCTGGCTCCAGACATTCTCAGAAACGGGCAATTGTGCAGACGAGGTGTCACACTTTGAGTAACTATTCCGAGCCGCTGAAACTCTGTGGAGAGCAGATTTCACCCTCCCAGTTGGCAAGCTGTTGCCAGATGCCAGCCACCGGACGAGCGCAACCGCCTGCTGTCAGCTACCATGCTGTGTAACAGTCTCTCGGGGCTCATCCTTCTAAGAGTTCTTCGCCGACTCACCTCCTTGAGTGCTCCATGAGTGCCCTCACAGCCAATGAGACCATGCGCCAGCAACGAGCTTGCCGCCCACACCGCCTCGGGTGCCGGAACTACCCCTGACTGTGTTTTTTTTTTTTAGCGGTCCATGTAACCTAGTTGAATTTTTTTCGCGGTCCATGTAACCTAGAAGAATTTTCTTTAGTGCATCGCTGAAAACAGTGACGAAGTCGGCAAGCGATTATTCTCCATTAGGATTTAACCGATTAGGTGTGTGCAATCGGATACCTTTGCGATACCGTGTTGTCAAAAGAACAGAAGCTCCCTGATGTGAAGAACGTCTAGTACTTAGAAGAAACAGTTTTTATAGAAAAAGCGATTGTGACCTTTCAGCATAGTGCCAGGCATTGTACGACATAACCATGCCAGTAAGTGTGTTGAAATTAAGCTATCGAAGCTAGACATTGCATGTAGTGAGCTCGTCCCACAGTGTGCAATGAGCGAGCCCATCGCATCACAGGTCTTGCACTATATTACAGAAGCTGTTTTGGTACATGCTTTCCTTTTTCTTGGCAGTGTGTTCAACGGCTCCAATGAATCCACAAAATTCTCTTATCGCAGCCTTTTTGAAAAAGAAACAGTCTTCGAAGCTGAAGTTGAATCATGAAATAAATGTCCCAAAGCAACGTGCAAGTCAAAGGTTCTCGTAATTGAAGATTAGTGCTGTTAGTGCAAATGTGAACAAGTCGTAGTGATTTTCCTTTAATAAAGTCGACTTGCCATTGTCTGCAGACCATTCACAAACTTGTGGTCAGCTGTTGCCCGAGCCCAATACATTAAAGAAACACCTTCGAAAAGCGTAGTAATTGACTATGTGCAGTGCTGGAACAGGGCACATGGGTTTAGGCACAATCCTAGTAGTAGGCAAAAGTGACTTTTGTAGCATGCTTGGCACGTTAAGAAAGACATTTTGGAGCCGGCCTGTAGCAGTCAAAACGTTCAGAGCAGATGTAGCCCCGAATCACAGCTCTTGTGAAACAACATTTTTACACTGCTGCATTTTTTCAAACGCTAAGCTAAATTAAGCATAGCTTTACTATTGCGATATCAATTATATCAACAGTCTCATCGTCTTTCTTGCTGTCGGCGTAATGTTCTGTGTAAAATCCGAATTAATATACAGTATAGACCGCTTATAACGTAAGTCGCGGGAGTCGCGAATATCCGCACTATAAGAGGTGCCACAATATAACCGAAACAACCTTTTCAAGGGCCGCACTTGCGCAAAACGTGTTCAGCATGCAGCTTCACATGTCCAAGAATTGGAACATGCAATGGGTGCTTGTTAACATCAAAATTTCTGAATGTTAAAAGAATGTAACGTTCAAAAACACGTTGCCAATGAAATGAACATGAGGGGGGGGGGGGGGATGTTCAACAAATGAAAGCACCATCACCGAAATTCCCGGACTACCAGACAGCATCGACTATGTGCATTACACAGAAATATGTCAAATCACGTCGAGGATTTGACACCTTGAAAGACGCCAATCATTTCATTTCACAGGCGCACACCTGATTTAGGACATCGTAACCGAATCACGAACCATTATTTGAGCGCTACAGGTATCGCCCTCATTTTCATAAACGATATGTATCCCTTCCTGTCAAGTGTGGCTACCGCAAAGAGTTTCGGAGATGCAGTACCAAACCGCAACTTACATTCACGTGACTACTACCGATCGAAGTCCAACCACTGCCGATTAGGCCTAGCTTGCCGTTTTGTATGTTGCCACGGAAAGTTTGTCCAAAACATAAAGATTCAGCATCAAAAAGATCGCACTAGCAGTGAACCATGAACAGCGTGCGTGATACGAAGTTCGCGTTCGCAGCCGAGAGATTAGTGACGACAACAACTTGCCAAGCTTACGTATGACAGCGCACTGCCAGCAAAAGTGAAAGTTTGCGTGATAACACCGTAAAAGCAAGCAAACGCGATATTTGTTGCAAGCTCAATAACGACGATGTCTTTGCTGACAGGAAACTGTTAAGCGCTATTGCGACTCTGGGTCCCGCGGGTCTCATTCTGGTAGCGGGCCCCCGTCCTAGGACCCATCGTCCAATAAGTCAGATGAGGCGCTCGTAAGAACGGAGTGGGCATGGAACTTCAGCGAAGATGTACACGCATGTGACACCCTTCTGTTATATTGTGCAGATTTCGACCGTCATTGCCTCATGTACCAGGCCTTTGCCCGGAGCCGCGTCTGCGCACCCGGTAGCGTTCCTGGACACGCGCTTCAACCAAACCCTGCGATCAGCTGACTTTCCCGCTTGCCAGCCTTCCGGATTGCGCGTTCGGGAATGCCTGCCGGTGCTCGTCCCCCCACAGTTATCAGCATCGACGGATGCATCAACTGGCAGCTATATAAGGAGCTGGATCTTCGGCCGCCCCTTTAGTGGGCATGGAACTTCAGCGAAGATGTACACGCATCTGACACCCTTCTGTTATATTGTGCAGATATCGACCGTCATTGCCTCATGTACCAGTCCTTTGCCCGGAGCCGCGTCTGCGCACCCGGTAGCGTACCTGGACACGCACTTCAACCAAACCCTGCGATCACCTGACTTTCCCGCTTGCCAGCCTTCCGGATTGCGCGTCCGGGAATGCCTGCCGGTGCTCGACCCCCCACAGTTATCAGCATCGACGGATGCATCAACTGGCAGCTATATAAGGAGCTGGATCTTCGGCCGCCCCTTTAGTGGGCATGGAACTTCAGCGAAGATGTACACGCATCTGACACCCTTCTGTTATATTGTGCAGGTTAGTTCACCGGTTTCCCTCTATGCTAAAAAAACAAACAACGTTTGTTTGCTGATGCTTCCATGCCCACAAGTTTTGCTTATGTCCATTTGCGAGTGCGTTCATGTCGTTAGGCTTCTGGCTATGTCCGGTGATGTTGAGGAAAACCCGGGCCCGCCAAAAGAAGATACGGGGAAGCAATACAACGAGTTAATCTCGTTGATTAAGGGACTGCACTCTAAGATAGACGCAAAACACGAAGAACTTATGGAATCCATTAACGAAGTTAGAGAGGCGCAAGTGTCTCTTGAACAAAAAGTGGCAGAATTAGACGACCGATTAAGCGCAGTTGAGGAATGTGTCCGGGTCTCAGACAGCGAGCCGAATCGTCAACGGGTACCAGAGGTACTTTCGGTTAACAAGCGCCTTGACGAATTTGAAGATCGCTCTCGCTGAGGAAACTTGGTTTTTTATGGAATAGAAGATTGCGATTCGGAAACGTGGGCGCAATCAGAAGAAAAAGTTTGCCAAATCCTCAATGAAGCTCTGAAGCTAAACTTGGGAAGTAGCGACGACCGCATATCCCGCGCGCACAGGCTAGGCAGATTCGTAGTTAGCAAATCTCGACCAGTGATCGTAAAATTTGCTTCTTTTAAGTTCCGAGAAAGCATACTGCAGTCTAGAAGTAGTTTTCGCGAGTCTCATGTGTCAATCAGCGAGGATTTCTGCCGCGCAACAAGAAGCATGCGCAAGAAGCTTTTTGAATTCGGCAAGGCGAGTGGCGAGAAGTATACCGTCAAGTACAATAAGCTTTACATCAACAAAAAGTGCTTTGTGTACTCTCCGGTGACCGACAGCGTTTGTGAGCCGCATACACATGCGCAGAACTCATCAGAAGCTTCGTCCTCCGCTACGCATGCCGACGAAGATACGCTCTTATCCTAACAAAGTTCACCCCTCGGCCACTTATCGTAACTACTCAGTTTTATATTCTAACGTACGAAGTGTTCTTAACAAACGGGATGCATTATCTTCAATTTTTGATGACTGCGCCGCCGATGTTGTAGTGTTAACGGAAACCTGGCTTACCCCTAACACTGCAAGTGTAGAGCTGTTCGATTGTGAAAATAATTATACCATTTACAGATGTGATAGAGAAGAATCGCCAGGAGGTGGTGTACTTATAGCCGTAGCTGATTATATAGTTTCTAGCCAAGTAGTAATAGCATCACCTTTAGAATTTCTCTGTGTTTCCCTCCATGTCAACTATCAAAATGTCATAATTTGTGGCTGTTACCACCCTCCGAGTGCGACGCCAGTGTTTTGCGAGCAACTGCATGATGCTTTGAATGATATTGTCAAAAGGCACCCGCATGCACCTGTTTTTCTTCTAGGCGATTTTAACTACCCGAAAATAAACTGGTCACTTCCTTCTTGTTCATTAAGCTCACTTTCAGCCGACAGTTTACATTTCATGGAGCTGTGCGAAGACTTTAACCTTTCCCAACTCGTAACGCAGCCAACAAGAATGGGCCCCACTTCATCAAATGTTCTTGATCTGATTCTCACCACTGTACCAGACCTTGTCCATTCTATTTCATATATCCCAGGCATAAGTGACCATTGTTTCGTGCACTTCAATCTAACAGGTTCTTTAAGGCGTCGGTCAAACAATCGGAAAACAATAAGAGACTACTCACGCGGCGATTATGACTCAATCAACAGTGAACTCTAATCGAATTTTGAGAGCTTTGCTAGTGGCTTCTTTGATCGCAGTGTTCAACAAAACTGGAACTTGTTCAAAATGAAAGTTGAATCTTTAATCATGCAATACATTCCCACATACGTTATCAAGGGTCGCCAACGCCTCCCTTGGTTCTCAACTGGCATAAAAAAATTGCGGAATAAAAAGAAACGGTTGTTCCGTCAGGCAAAGCAGACTAATTCGTTCGCCCGTTGGCACGTGTACAAATCTGTCCTTTCCGAATACAGAGCAGCTATCAAGGAAGCCAAGCGCATTTTTCTTAATAATACCCTTCCCTCAATTCTTGTAACCAACCCTTCTAAGTTTTGGAAAACTGTTAAACCTAGGGAAAAGAAAAACATTTTGCTTACGAACTCGGACGGGCAGCCAGTTCGCTGTGAAGAGTGTTGCATTGCATTAAATGATATTTTTGTTACTTCTTTTTCAAGTTGTTCTGCTTCTGCGTTGCCACAAATGCCTAGTCGTGATTTTTTACCCATGTTTCCTGTTACCGTTGATGCCGTTGGAGTGCAAAATTTAATTCACAAGCTTAAGTTATCCTCTTCTTGTGGCGTAGATGAAATCAACTCAAAGTTTCTAAAAAACACTGCATTGTATTCATCAATTTACTTGTCCCTAATCTTTTCGCAATCTATTCAGACCTCCACTTTGCCGTTTGACTGGAAAGTGGGGAAGGTGGTCCCTCTGCACAAGTCTGGTAACACACAGTCTCCTCTCAATTACAGACCAATTTCCCTAACCAATGTTCCTTGTAAAATGTTAGAACATATAATTTACTCCAACCTTGTCTCATTCCTAGAATCAAACTCTTTGTTTACTCCCTACCAGCACGGATTCCGAAAACGTTACTCATGTGAAACCCAACTTCTTTATTTTACTAATGACATAGCATCGGCTTTAGATCGCGGCTCACTTGGGCATTGCATTTTTCTTGACTTTCAAAAACCTTTCGATAAAGTACCTCACCAATTACTCCTCCTGAAAATTAGTGCCTTAAACATTGACCCGAACATTCTTAAATGGATTGAATGCTTTCTGACTAATCGCACTCAGTTTGTAACAACTAATGACTATAACTCACCTCTTTCTAAAGTAACATCCGGCGTACCCCAAGGTTCCATATTAGGCCCTTTACTTTTCCTTATATATATTAATGATCTCCCCGACAGCATTAACTCCACTATAAGGCTATTTGCAGACGATTGTGTAATTTACCACGAAATAAACAATGAATCAGATAACCAATTTCTACAGTCAGACCTTGACACTGTCTCAACCTGGTGCAATAAATGGCTTATGACTCTCAACTCTAACAAATCTAAATGCATGTCAATAACCCGGCGATCTATTTCTCCCCCCTGGACCTACAGAATTAACGCAGTTCCCCTCCAGCATGTCTCTTCATATAAGTACCTCGGCGTTTACATTACCAACAATCTATCTTGGCACACGCATGTTACCTACATCTGTAATAACGCTAACCGAACGCTAGGATACTTACGCCGCAACTTTTCTCGCGCTCCACTGTCCCTCAAAATTCTACTATACCGATCACTAATTCGCCCGAAGCTTGAGTACCTGTCCGCTATATGGGATCCTGTGCAGCAAAATTTAATCAACGCGTTAGAATCTGTTCAGAACCGCTCAGCTCGGTTCAATTGTTCTAATTATTCCCGTACTGCTAGCATATCAGAAATGAAATCTAACCTTGACCTGCCCAATTTAACTGTCCGGAGGAAACTGGTGCGACTGCATTTTTTTCATAAGATATTTTTTCACAATCCATCAATGAAGCGAGACCTCATTTCACAACCGTCATACCACTCATCGCGCATTGATCACCAGCATAAGGTTGCCATTCCGTTTTGCCGCAACAAATTCTTTTCAGCAGCCTTCTTACCGAAAACAGCCGCCGATTGGAACCACCTTCCCTCTTCCATTGTAACAATAACAGACCCTTTGTTATTCAAGACTGCAATTTCTCAGCAATGTTTGTAACTATATGCAGTTTCCATTATCTATCTTTGTCTTGTATGTGCTTGAATTCTTCCATATACATTTTTAGTTGACTTATGTTGCCTTCGTGATTTGCGCATCTGACACTTGTTTCTTTTCTTTGTCTTTTTTTCTTGTGTGTTATAAAATGTTGTACCCACCCCCTCTGTAATGCCCTACGGGCCCTGAGGGTATTCTAATAAATAATAAATAAATAAATAAATTTATTCACATGGGTAATAACTGAGAATTCGAAAGGAGGTGATCAAATGATCAAGCAAGTATAAGCTTGCTGCAGAACTGAAAGGAACTAGAACTCTGAAAATATACAAAAGGTCTTCCGCTTATATAGCGCCGCATTGCCAACCCTGGGCGCACTGTCCGCGGCTTCAGCCAATACGGCGCTCGATGGTCTAGGTGCTCCACCCACGAAGGAGGGAAAGACACCACACAATGTACGTGGAGAGGGCACAGTCTACACAATGCCCAAATATGGTCACGAACGCGCTGCACCAATGCTTTGCTCATACTACCAAGATTTCGCGCACGTCCGATGATCCTAGATGATCTTGGTTTTCAAGATCTTTTACGGCAAGTAGGGTGAGGTTCAAAAGACTGGCTCCCCGTACACGTGTCAAGCTTGCCTGACTGCATTTGGCTAGGACAATATAGTGACCTGACAGCTTATCGTCAAACATGCCACTCCATTTAGCCGATGCTCAGGTGAGAAGGGGAAGTAGGAGCGGTCGACTAATCCCTCGCCATTTGCTAGAACCGGTTTGGGTTTTAGCTTTCAGCCCGAACTGCAACTACCACGCTGGTTCCGGCCTCTCCAAATCCATGGTGACCTCGAAAATCGGCCAGTTGCTTCCTTGTTTGCCTGGAAAACCTTGCATGGAGTCGACTTCACAATGGCCTTTCCTTGCTCGTGCGCTTTCTTAGTGCCGAACCGGTCCTGGGACCCCTTGATCACGTTTTGCTGAAAGGAAACCAACCCGTCTTGATGGAACATTCTTGCTTAGAATGCCGTTGAAATATCTTCGTCCAGTTCATAAATGCCGAAAGAACTTCAATAATGATGGCGGTCACGACGGCACATGCAGTTGATAAGGACGGGATCGCACGTGCCACGTTGAGTCGTGCGCGCGGCCAAAGCCCCGCTAGCGACATATTATGCTGTAGCCGCGTCGGCGCCGGTGCAAAGGTTTATCAGTCGCCAAGGCAACCGCCCTCCTCCCTTAATCAGCAACCCCGCGCAGTGCCTCACGGCTTTTTTTAATTTTCTTTTTTCTTCCCCCGCCCTTCGTTCCTTCACTCCTTGTCCCCTCCTTCTTCGTAACAACCTCCTCGTTCGCTCCCCAGCGCACCTCCTTTTAGAAGCACACTCGATACCGCATTTGTCACAATTTCTGGAAACTGCATTATAACCAGTATTTCATCTTGAGGGACTGCACAATGAGCGGTATGCGTATACATGGGGTTCTATGGGAGGGTAAACAAAAGTAGAAAAATACCACATTGTAAGTGGTTGTGCACTATAAGTGGTCTGCGCTGTAATTGAATCTAACACACACAATTTTCTGATAAAATGACTCCATAAATTGTCTGCGTGCGAGTATCAAGAACAAAACCAGGGTTGGCCTTTTTTGGAGGAGTTAGGAGCAGTAACATCTGAAACTGGTGGCTGCATTAGTTGCAAATTTACATAAGTTATTCCTGTCCTTGACTGCGAACTGTGGGTCAAAAATCAGTTTGTGACAACCATACTCCAGCACACTAAAGGTTAACAATTAACAGGCCTTGACCAGGACTACAGAAAAATTCATATCATCCTGAAGTTCGTGTTAGCCTTGATTGTATCATTGAGATGCTACTGTGCCAAGGTGGCAAACAATGAATGCCGGCCAGATTGTGGGTATTGATAGATTTGGTCTCTTAACAGCCTTTTTTCTTTCAATAAAACTGCTTTCTGTTTTAGTGTTCTGAATTGTAAATTTCAAATTTGTCTTTTGGTACCCACTGCACAACAACTTCCCATAGAGCCAATTTTAGTGTCAGATAAATGCTGAAAAAAGGAAAAAAAATGCCCAGGTGAAGCCCTCTGTCCCTACAGTGCCACATAGTCACTCACCTGCATCGTCCTGCTCCGAGCTGATAATGTCTCTGGTGACTACTGCAACAGAAGCCAACAAAACTTTATTATACGAGACTGCACAGACATGTGCACAGTGCCAGGTGATGGCAACACATGTGGTGTGATGCTGTGTGTCACAACTGCATTGCACACACATATTGAAACTAAGAACAAAAAACAAATTCCCGCCTTGGACAAATCCTAACCAAAGCCGTGTGAAAAGAGAACTAATTCAATCGTAACACAAATCATCAAGAGCCTTGCAAAACCAGTCCCTCGCTAGTGATGTAAGAGTGGGATGCTCAATACATCGGTTCTCATCAGAGCTATGCCGAGTGGCTGAAAATTACATAACAGGTGGGAGAGCGCAGCATTGCGGAAAGTAATACTGGGCTTCCACTCTACTACCTCAGTCTTGCTATATAGCAGCAATGGGACTATTGTTTCACTGAAATCCTTGATAAACACACTTCTCCAGATACAGGTTGAAAATACAAAGCATTGAATGAACAGAAAGTCATAAATAGTTACTTAATTATGATGACTTTGATGTATTGAGGTTCATAACATAGGGACTCTCTTCCTGTTAACATTCCATGTGCATAATAGTACAACTACTGCAGGTTTCACTACATGTGCTCCACACATCGTGCTGACTTGTTCGGAAGAATTTCAGAGCTCCTGCTTACAAGGTACAAGGTACAAGGTAAGGTACAAGGTAAGGTACAAAGTACAAGGAACACGGTACACGGTAATAAATTTCTCGGTGACAGGTGCGTAGCAATGAGGAATGGCCACCGCTGCAGCCACACTCACAGCTTTGCGCGAGGCACGACCTGTAGCTGCCTGACCTGATTGCTGCTGGAACACTGCACGCACCTGTATAGTTATTGTTGCTACTATTGTGACGCCATTGTCACTTTTAGCCCAGTGTTTGCATTATTTTTTCTTTGCTGCTGTTTACATTGACTGTCCCGATAAAATGACGAATCTGTCTTCAATAAAATAAGCATTTGTGGCATACATCTACCCAGCACTGCCAGTACAGCTGTCGTCGTGTGTTGATGTACAGTTGAACCCCACTATAACGAAATTAACGGGGCACGCAAAAAATTTCATTGAAGCAAAAATTTCATTCTACTGAAATGAAAAAAAAAAATTGGCAGATCTCACATACAGTGGGAATTGATGATATGCGAAGCACGAATGAGAAATGTTGATATGCCACTTTAAAATCAGCACAACGTTGCGAGGTGGAGGTAAACGATGCCGTACATGATTTCCGCGTCATGATTATTATGTTTGGATGTGTTGTTTACCTTCGTCAGCTATTCATGTCACGTGATACCAAATTTAGCATATGTGGAGCTAGCGTAACGGCCGCGAGCAGGCTATGAGCATGTTTGCACCAGTCATATATTTTGTCATCCATGGACGTTACGTAACATCGAATTTGGTATATGTGGAGCTAGCAAAACGGCCGCGAGCACATCATGAAGGGCCCAGTGTACTCCAATGTAGCGTTGACGCGCGCACACGCTGGGCACAGTGACGCTACGTTAGCATAAAGCGAGCACTCTATAGTCTGATGCCAGGCACGACCAGCGTCCGTCGGCACGGCCCGACGGTAATCGGCGCGAGATGCGACATGCGCGCGCCAATGCTTTACTTAGACAACACCGCGTCTGCCTATTTTCGTGATGGAGGGACGCCGGACGTTTGGAAACACCCATGCGTCAAAGCAACGCAGCACGGCGCGCGCCAGAGAGTATATGGCAGAGCCGGCGCCTGGCGTGGCAACGCCGGAGTGACGCGATGAAATGAACGCCGCCGAGCATGCGCACCGCATCACGTCGAAATGTATTTTTGCCTTGACTCATCCATTGGCGTCACGTAATACCGAATTTGGCATATGTGAAGCTAGCAACACGGCTGCGAGCGCACCATCAGTGTGGCATGTAGTCATGTTGTTACATAACATGCATGTCGTGATTATCATGCTTGGATGTGTTATTTACCTATGTCGGCCATTCGCATGCCGTAATACAGAGTTTGATACATGTGAAGCTAGCTAAACGGCCGCGAGCGCATCATGAGCGTAGCATGCAGTCTTATTGTTACATGACACGCACCTCATGTTTATCATGTTTGCACCAGTATCATACCTTCGTCATCCATTCACGTCCAGTATTACCAAATTTAGTATAAGTAAAGCTAGCAAAACAGCCGCCAGTGCATCAAGAGCATGGCATGTAGTCATGTTGTTACATGATAGGCATGTCATGATTATCATGTTTGCACCAGTCACATACATTCATCATTCATTCATTCACGTACTGTAATACCGAATTTGGTATACATGACGCTTACGAAACATCCGCGAGCGCATCGAGAGCGTGGCATGTAGTCATGTTGTTACATAACACGCATGTCATAATTTTCATGTTACGGTCTGTTGCTGGCGTTTGCCATGCAATCATGTCATACCATACCAGTTTTGCGACATGCCTTGTGAACAAAACCACCGCAAGAGCTGCAGGACCTTAAAATGTAAATCATAACATTCACGACACACATGTCATGATTTTCATGTTATCCCCAGTCAAATAAGTTTTTCACACAGTCATATTATGCCATACCAAGTTTGGTATCGACACCATTATCGAAACCGCCAGGAGAGATAAAAGTCGTAGGCGGACGGACGGACGGACGGGCGGACGGGCGGGCGGACGGACGGACGGACAGACAGACAGACAGACAGACAGACAGACAGACAGACAGACAGACAGACAGACAGACAGACAGACAGACAGACAGACAGACAGACAGACAGACAGACAGACAGACAGACAGACAGACAGACAGACAGACAGACAGACAGACAGACAGACAGACAGACAGACAGACAGACAGACAGACAGACAGATAGATAGATAGATAGATAGATAGATAGATAGATAGATAGATAGATAGATAGATAGATAGATAGATAGATATTGTAGAATGGATGGATCCACACGGACGCTAGTGGAGTCGGCCTTGGCACTATCCTTGCGCAGCGGAAGTCTGGCTTCGATGAGTACGTCGTTTCTTACACGAGTCGCACTCTGACCAAAGCTGAAGAAAATTATTCGGTCACGGAGAAAGAATGTCTAGCCATCGTTTGGGCAATCGCTAAATTGAGACCTTACATATATGGTCGGACATTTGTCGTCGTGACTGACCATCACGCCCTCTGCTGGTTGTCGTCTCTAAAAGACCCATCTGGTCGCCTAGCCCGTTGGGCATTACGACTCCAAGACTACGACATACGCGTCGTCTACAGGTCAGGGCGCAAACATTCAGACGCCGACGCTCTCTCTTGATCTCCACTTCCCCATGACTGTGCAAATGCGCCTGTTTCTACCTACAATTCTGCCTCCCTCACACACGCTGACATGCCATCCGAACAGCGTCAAGACCCTTGGATAGTGTCTTTAATAAAGTTCCTATCGAAGCCATCACCGAGTACCACCAGTCGCTCGCTGCGGCGCACAGCTCGCCATTTCACCATGCGCGATGGGCTACTTTACCGCCGCAATTACCTCAGTGAAGGTCGCAAGTGGTTGTTGGTGATTCCTCGCCATCTACGTGCTGATATTTGCGCCTCGTTCCATGTGGACCCCCCACGCGGCCACACTGGTGTAATAAAGACGTATGCACACGTCCGGCTCCGATACTACTGGCGTGGAATGTACCGATTTGTCCGCCAATACGTGCGTTCATGCTCAAAATGTCAACGCCAGAAGAGTTCACCGCATGCCGTCACTGGACCACTCCAGCCATTGCCCTGCCCATCCCGACCTTTTGATCGCATAGGAATTGACTTACACGGCCCACTTCCATACACACCTGATGGGAATCGCTGAGTGGTTGTCGCTATTGATCATTTGACACGGTATGCTGAGACTGCCGCGCTGCCAGAGGCTACATCACGTGAAGTCGGCTTATTTATTCTTCACAAACTTGTTCTTCGCCACAATGCTCCTCGCGAGTTACTCAGCGACCGTGGACGCACGTTCCTCTCAGAAGCCGTACAAGACCTCCTGCATGAATGCAATGTTGTCCATCGAACGACCATTGCGTACCATCCCCAAACTAATAGCATGACTGAACGCTTCAATCGCACATTAGGCGACATGCTGTCCATGTATGTATCTGCTGACCACACCAACTGGGATCGCATACTACCATTTGTCACCTATGCGTACAACAGCGGCACTCAGTCCACGACTGGATTTTCTCCCTTCTTTCTTCTATATGGCCGTGAACCCTCCTCATTTATGAATACTATTCTGTTGTATTGTCCGGATACTTCAGAGTCTGCAACTATCTCAGAAGTCGCCACCTATGCGGAAGAACGCAGGCAGCTAGCACGTTCGTTAACTACGCAAGACCAAGCACAACAAAAGGATCGCCGTGACGTCAACCTGCATCCCCAGTCATATTTGCCTGGAACACTGGTGTGGCTTCGCGTTGCCTCCTCAGCTCCAGGCCTTTCTTCAAAGCTGCTGTCTAAGTATGAAGGCCTCTACCGCATCCTGCGTCAAGCATCCCCGGTAAACTACATTGTCGAGCCCGTACAGTCATCCACAGACCCCCGCCGTCGCGGCCGTGAGACTGTTCACGTCAACCGACTGAAGCCGCACTATGACCCACCAGTTGTACCTGTGCCTTAGGTCGCCAGGATGGCTCCTTTTCAGCGGGGGAGTGATTTGTAGAATGGATTGGGTGCATTTAGCAGTGCCTGCAAAAGACGAGGAAGGGGACCGTGGTTCGTGCTCGTGACAGCTCCTATTTGGATCGCTGAGCGCTTGACCTGTGTTCGTTTTTAATGAACGCGTCGTGGACTCAACGCTCAACGCGTACTATAGATAGATACGCTCAAGGTCGCCGAAGTTCGCTAAGAAATGCTTCGCATTTAAAAGGCTGACCTGACCTAGCAACACAAGAACTTATTCCTGAAACTCAAAAAGTTTCGGCTGCTTCCTTTCTTTCCCAGCATAGCCATGACAGAATTCTCACACATGCATAGCGATGCCATGCTGAAAAGCACACTGAAACAATGGCATGACTGAGCGAAACAGCTGTACTAACACTAAATAAGCCTAGAATTGCATCGTCAAATTTAACTGAAGCCAAACAGCAGAAGAAGTGTTCGTTGTGCTGAGAATATCCATGCATCAACTCCTATGGACTGCTGACGGGGAATCGAGAATTTTTCGTTGAACCAGAAATTATAATAAAGCAGCGTACATTGCAGTGTGGTTCGATAATATGCATTTCATCAGTGCCTTTGCAACCCATTTAAACAAGGTACTGCTCCAAGCAATTTGCACAAGAGTGGCACAAAAGCAGTCTGTTTAGCTCACCTGTGTCAGCGACAGGTACAGCCACTGAACTTTTCTCCGCAGTTCTGGAAAAGTCCGGCCGAACTTCGGGAACAATGGCACCCACAATCCGTGAAGCCCTCGTACGGGCAGGCTCTGGTTGGATAAGCCGAAGCAATAAATGCCTTAGTGTATGCGCCCTCTTAGAAATAGCAATAACTTCTGTTGCAGCAAAGCTGTGCTGAACAAGAAGTACTTTGGTTTGGGCTGGCTTGTTCATACTACTCATTTTGAAAAGGGCAGCATAACGACACAAGGAAAGAAACACAAAGACAGTGCTCTTTGTCTCTCTGTCTTTCTTTCCTCGGGTTGTTACGCTGCCTTTTTCAAAATGAGCTGGGCAGTAACAAAGCAAGAAAAAAAATGCACAGCACACAGAGTACGACCCAAAAGTTGAAAGTTCAGTCGAGCATGAGTGTTTGGAAAAATGCAGTACCCTTGAGCAGGGGTTCTCAGGTATGTTGGTACAAGGGAATCACCCCAAGCTACAGTAAGTGCCCGCCCCCGGCAAGGTTTTTTTCATTTTTATTTTCAATAAGTTCAAATTCCAAATCCATACTTTAAAAAATACCTCAGGAGTAAGCTCTATGTTTCGCCTTCTTACTCATGTAGAATGATGCACAATCGTGTTTACAGGACACGCTACGCTTAGCGCTCTAGACACATAACGCGTGGCCAACAATGGTGGTAGACAATTGAGCGTAGCAAAGGGACAAAGCCTAAGCGTAGCAGCACCTATCTTGAAATAGCCAAAATGCGCATGGTGGTAATATGAGGCCTCCCGAAATTTAAGCCATCGTGCGTGCCATTTTCTCAGTCTGGCTGACTGCAAACTGTTGCCGGGATTTATTATGCAACTGATGCATTTCTGTTACGCAATGAGATGTGCTTACTGACACTCAGGCATGAATAATGGAGGTTTCCTAGGTCGATCACACATCGGAATCACCGTCTAAGTGAGCTGAGTGCGGAACCAAGAAAAATTTATTAGTGGCTCGTGGAACCCCGAAGAGGGGCCCTGTGGAATCCTTAGGTTCTGCGGAACTCGCTTTGAGAACCCCTGCCTTCGAGAATGGGCATAAAGCATACAATGGTTACGAAATTGGTGATATAGGTGGACATGCAGCATCGACATAGCCTGTTGCCTCACACCCTTTTATCCATGTGGCTTCCTCAAGTTGACACAAAACCAATAATGCTAAACACTGAGAAGACCAAAAAAATTGACATTGCACGAACTCAGCAAAATCATGACGCACAAGAAAAATTCAAAACAGGTAAGCTGTGTGTGCATGATGCTGGTCAGTTTACGCATAACCTAGAAAAGATTCAGACACTTTGTGGACACGCACTGGTTGACCGAATCAAAACCAGACATTTTGTAAAGAGAACTACAGCTCAAGGATTGGTTTTGTTCTAAAAGAATGCCCCTGTACAAATCTCTACTGTGATGTGCATGCCCATCATTCCTTAGTACATCATTCTTTGGCAAACCAAACTCCTGAATGTCCTACGACACTTTTCGTTGTAAGAACTAAAATTAAGGGAAGCGTGCGCACTTTTACTATGTGAACATGCTGCCGCAAGAGTTTTGAAAATTAATGCTATAATAAGGCAGTTACAGAAGGTAGAACATTCGCTTCAGCCGGTATCAAATACGCTTGCGGCCTCACCAGCCTTCTCTGCCATAGGGAAGGAAAGGCGTAGCCCGCCATCACGACTTCGCCCCCTTCAACAACCTGACACATCAGTGATATGTTATCGGCGCATAGCCAGTGAACAAGCAGGCCATCCCGGACTTGAGCTCGTATCATCGTGGTGCAATGAGGAAGTGCAACTCGCGGAGCACCTTTACCCTAGCAGTCAAGTAGTGAGACGCCTCTTTATCTCGACGGCTTTCGTTCTTGCGATACCGCTTATCTTGCTGTAGGGAACTGCACAGGAAAGTGAAAATGCGGATTGCACCACTGAAACAGCATCACCACAGGGTTAAGGCACCGTTCGACGAGTTCCGTGGTGCATAATGTTGCCCATGGGCAAGCTTTTGTGAGACCACACAAACGAGGTGGAGCAATCAGGAAAGAAAAACAGAGGCTGCGTTGTATTTTTTAAATGGAGGGTCTGTGTGGCGTGCAGCCATGTAATAATCGAAAAATGTGATTGCTGTGGTCAACTGTACAAATTGACGAGCTTGTTAAGAGGGTGTAAAAAAAAGTTGCAGCCCGTTTATTGGCCCTTTGAAAACAAATACTGTCAAGAATTTTACAGTGACACATGCATATGCTGTATAATATAAATAAAAGCAACATGATATAAGTAAATGTCATGCACCGTTAGAAAGAAGCTTCTTACCTACGAGTAAACAGCAATGACCATAAACAATCGACACAATCAACAGAAAAAATAAAAAGACAACTTTTGCCTACAAGTTGTCTCAGGTGAATCCACAAGGGGCTGTGTGATTTTTTAAATTCTTTTCCACAGAAGTACTAGCTGTATGCTGTTATTTCTGCAGGTTACATGCATGGACTTTTTCCCCTTCCCAGTGCACTGCATTTCAGGATTTTGGTTGTACATGGTAATTTACAGAGTGTTTTAGAAGCATGGCTTCACAGCAATAAAAACTTCATGCAAAAAGGGCGGTTTAAGCATACCATGCCGTGCTGACTTGAAACCACCTTTTTATATGAGTTATAGAAAAGAAAACGCATACATTTGTTTGTTTCCTGAATACTTCTAAAGCTACAAGTACCAGCATTTGAGCTATAATAAACATCTGATGTCACATTCAAAGGCATCCCCCCACTTTCACTTGAGCCAACAATATTGTTTCATATCTCTATTTCTTTTTAATTTTCTGGTAATTGGTAGATTGTGATCAGAGAAGGTAACAGTGCCTTTATAAATAAAAATTTCAGACAACAGTGTTGGCCTTCTAAAATGTCAAAGATATAAATGTACAGTAGACTTGTGATGATTCAAACTCTGATAAATCAAACTTTGGGGTTAATTAAAACAAAATTCAATATTTTGGTTGGCCCTCTATTCTTTCAATGTATATAAAAGCTTTTTAATTCAAACTCTCTCCTTTGGTGAATTCACACTTTTTGCAGATCTATACCAGAAAATATCAGCTGCTTTCCCACTACTACTTAAAATTTGTGTGCTTATATGATTCCAACAGTCTGAAAATGAAAAATAAGCACCTGAGGCCTTCAAGAAAAAAGGCTTTGCAAGTAAACAAATGTTCGAAACGAAGCACACGCATGGAAAACTGTGGTGCTTCTCAACTGGTATCCAGAGCTTCGTGCTAAAGGCACGTGTACAAAGAAGCAGTTGGCAATTCACGATTTCTTTAAGAGGTCTGATCACCAATAAATGGCTAATAAACTTGCGGACCTTACATCTCTGCTTTCTGTTCATGGCATGCAGTTAGGGTTTAAGAACACATAAAAAATTTTTAAATGTTATAAAATCAATGCCTAATTGTAACGTGTGGTTTCACTTCACCCACAGTCATATACAGTCGAACACGGTTACAGTCGAGCCTACATATAACGTCCCTACTTAAAACGAACTTTTGCTTAAAACGAACAATATCCGCATGACCGTGAAAATATACATTGGTTCAATGGCACAAAATCGCACTTACAACGAACGTCTCCGAGCGCCGCTGATCGGCTACAGCGAACGGAGTCAGCGGTCTGCCTACTTCCCGGGAAACCAATTTTGACTACCGATCAGGCATCGGCGAGGTGCCCATAGATTCTCATTGTTAAACGCCGACCCTGCCTTCGCGCACCTCTACGGTAGTTGCCGCTCTCCCCGACCGCTTTTTGTTACGCACCCCTCCATCCTTTGTTCCCCTGCTACTTTGAGCAACCCGTATCGCCAGGCGAAGCCCGTGTTTTCGCACTGCCACCGATCTTTCGAAGACGGGTCGGCCATCTACCCTGTTTTTGATCGCTGGTACTGTCGTTGGCGTCGCCGGCCTGGAGTGACCAGACCATTTGCCAATATCGTCGGCCACCGACTATGATGACTTTCGATTAGTTTTGTGTTTAAGACTTGTTCTCGCTCACTTCACACTCGGCTCAGCATGCCTTCCGCGCGCGTGCAGAAGCGTGAGAACGGCTGTTAATTTGCGCGGAACAAATCGCGAAATATCGAAGTTCGTGAGGCCACGCAAACATGCCGGCACAACAAAACGTTTTTTTCACCACGGCCGCCGATTCTTCGAACATCGCCGCGTGCACCGATTCAGGCAGCCATGCACTCTTTACAAGTTTTTCTACGTGCGAGTTTCGCGGACTTTTCAAGCAAGCTACCCAACCTGCCTCCTTCCCGTGTGTTTTGGTTTTCAAGGTTGCTCTCCCGCCGCATCCTCCCCTCTCATTATCGCAACTCCTTGCGCTTCTCTCGCAAGTCTGCTCTCCTCTCTTGATCACAATCCCTTCGCCCGTCTCCACCGCTCCGCGACCCCCGCCATGCTGGCTCAAATTAGTTTCATTTTCTGAGTTCTGGCATCTGTGTCGCGTGTGCGCGTCTTGCTTGCTCTTGGTGTGCGTGTGTGGTCATGATGGCCGACGGGAGGACTAGCACGATTTTTCCTACCGCTCAACAAAACCTCGAAAGTGTGACCGCTTGGCTTGAGCGTAATCTGCGCATTAAGTGCCACGTTGTGGAGCGCTTGCTCATAGCTGTTGATCACCTGGCAGCCAACTTGCCGCTTCGGGCGTCCCGGTATTCAGCTGTGAAGATGGTGAATATTTCGTGGGCGACAATGACGACTACATGCGCGTGAAACTTTTTGCGCGAGGCCGACTTCGTCGACGTTGGGCCTGATGCGAGCCTGAAGCTTCCGAACTGCGGCGACGATTTGTGGCAGCGCGTCGTCGACTCTGACCTGAGAGAGTGGGTGGGACATCTGTTGCGATGGTTTAATTACGGCCGATGATGATGCCGACACTGCAGAACCGTGCACGGATTAGGGCATTGTGAATGAAGTACGTGGCGAGAGCGATTTGGAGGAAACGGATAGCGAGAACGACGAAACTTGGGTGTCAGTGCCTCATGTAGCTTATGCCATGGGCCTCGGCGAATGAGCACCCTGCCGTTTTAAATGAACTCGAGACCGCCCTTATCGCTTCTGCTATCTGAAACACATGCATCACAGACATTTTGGGGCATACAAAGTTTGTTCTCACTCGCAACTTTTTTTAAAAGCTGTGTTTCATGTACTGCGAACTTCGGGATACAGCGAATGGATGCCGCGCCACGCTCAGGTTCGTTATAAGCAAGCTCGACTGTATAACGAACCCATACATATCGAATCTTCGAGCATATTGAAAACATAAGTTATGCCCTTGAAATTCCTGTGTCAAAGTATAGAAATTTGCACGTTTATATCGAACAGTATTTTTAGCTGCCTTCAAGTATATCGAACGCCGCGCAAGCTGAAAGGTGCGCTTTGGCACTCGCCGCGCCCCGCCATCTTCGCAGCAGCGCGGCTCCACGCGCGAATTGGAAGGCACTCTTTGGCACTTGCAGTGCCCAACGACCTCTGCACGGCACCATGCCTCCACTGAAACCCGAAACGCTAGAAAACGTAAGGGCGAGAGGGCTCGGACTGCACAATCTCCAACTTGCGAAACGTCCTTTTTGTTTCTCTTTCTCTCTCTCATGCTCTCTCCGCATACCCTTGGGCTCGGAGAGCTGGAATAGAGGAGCCGACGACTTACTTTTTCCACCTCTTTTTAAATTTTTTTTTGCTGTTTTGCAAGTTTTGATCAGCCAACCACAGATCATGCTTTTTGCTGTTGCCCTCGCCTCGCGAGTGCTTTGTTGCATTCCCTGTCATGTCACCTACGTACGACCGCATGTACAGCACTTCTCTTTTGCGTGCGTGGTGTGTAAAGCCGCTGCGGACTCTGTGTAGCCATGGCAAGCGTCAAGAAGCACAAGACCCTCGACTTCACGACGAATTTGAAGGCTATTCCGCGTTTTGAGATGGGCGAGACATGTTCAACCGTCACGGACAACTTTGGGATACCATGGAGCACTCCAAGTACAGTGGCGACCGATTTTTTGGAACCTCAAGGGACCAAAAAAAACGTCCAAAAAAAAAAACGAATTCACGCAAAAAAAAAAGAAAAAAAAACACTTTATTGACCGAGCAGCTTGAAAAAGTGCTCAATACGTTTGTGCAGGACGTTACGTTGCCATACCAACCAGTCAGTTGGCACATCGGCGAGAGTGGTGTTCTTGCTGTAAACAGCGGAAAGCATAACAAACGCTTGCGTTAGTTCAGCACACGTAGGTAGCGCAATCACTGGTTCCTCTGTGTCGGAGCCCAAGTCATCGTCTTCCAGCACCTGAAAAACTATTTCATCGTCAGTCAGCTCGGCACAGAGCTCGATTTCGCTGTCAGCATTAGTAAACTTCTCCAGTGTCACTCCCATGGGAACGGTGCCTGCAGCGCGCAGATGTTCCATGAGATCAGCAAGTGAACACGGTTGATCATATTCAGTACTGTTAACAGATGACAATGGCACTTCATCCCTGAACGCGAAATCCGCGTGGCGGAAACAATTGGGGATTGTGCTTTTGGTAACCACTTTCCATGCATCCGAAAGAATACCAAGTGCAGAGAGCAAGTCAACTGAGTACGTTTTGCCATTGTCCACGCATAGGACCATGCGACTAAGCAGCGTGACCAATAGAGCTGTTTGTGTGCAGATAATGCCTTGATCCATGGGCAGTAGGAGATATGTGTTTGGGGGCAATAATTCCAGTTGCATGGCTTTGAGGTCTTTCACATGACCATTTGCAGCGCACTTGTTCACCATCATTAAAACTTTGCGTCCCTGCCGCTCAAACTTCTCGTCCAGCATGCGAATGTACTCTTCGAAAAGCTTCTGTGTAATCCAAGCCTTCTTGTTGGCTTCGTACAGCACAGGAATGCACGCTCCCTTGAAATATCTGGGATTCTTTGATTTTCAGATAACGAGCACCGGAAGCTTCTCTGTACCCAGTATGTTTCTGCCAAGAAGGACTGTCAGGCGCTCCCTGCTATGCTTGCCTCCGTGGCAAGAGTCCCCAGCGAAAACAAGGGTTTTTTCAGGTAGCAACTTATAAAACAGCCCGGTTTCGTCGCAATGAAATGTATCTTCAGGTGCGAATTGCCAGAGCAAGGACTGCAGTCGACCACAGTGATAACTTTCAACAGCCGATAGGTCGACTGTGGCATTCTCACCGCACAATTTCTTGAGGCTTAAGTCATTTCTTTCTTTTTAATTTTGGACCCAGCGATCGCTGAATTTACACCCCTCAATATTCATTTGAAGCGCCAGGGTCTCTGCCTTTCTCTTCAGAACATCACCGCACACCAGCACCTGTCTGACAATCATGTCTTTCAGCCTTGTGAGGAGAACTTCCTCCAGTTTTAGATGAGCACCTTGGCTTACATCCTATAGTCGCGCTCCAGTCGAATTCTTGGCAGCTGCTAGGATTCTCACTTTGTCTTTGTAGTCCGACATAGTCTGCTTGGAGGTTTCAAGCTGCTTTGCGATGTCCGCTTGTGACCGGCCACTTAACACTTGCCTGATAATGGCAGCCTGCTTCTCCATCATCAATTGACTGTATTTTCCTCGCTTCAAAGCTGTTGACGAAGAGGCGCGCAGGGATGGCGGTGTCGTTGCCATCGGTCAGAAGTGGCGATAAAATCATGATCGGTTGTTCAAGCAGCGATGCAAACAGCTGCACAGGCGACTGATGAACGACTTGCTCGGAGGCTGTCAACAAATCGCCTAATGGCGACACTAGGGAACACCGATGGTCAAGCGGTAAGTGCCTGCTATCCAGGCTATATGCGAGATCAGCTGACCTGACCACATGGTAAATGTGAAGCAAAATCAAGGCTGCAAAGAAAAAAAAACGGCAACGGTGTACAGTGCGTTTTCGCCGGATTTCAGTAGTTTTTGATTTGTGATCGAAAGAAAAAGTCCAGAAAATCAAAGGATAAGTGTTGAAAATGTCCTAAACTCGGTCGGTGTTATACTTTGACTCTATGGAGCGCGTAACGGTGCCATGGCAGAGCCTGGATATTCAGGCAGGTCTGAAATATGGGGTGTCCAAAAAATCGGTCGGCGACTGTACCTTGTTGAGAAACAAGGCCGATATCAAAGCTGCAGCGAACGTCGGGAGCCTGCCATGAGCACGCTTCCACCCACGGGAGTGTAGAAAAGGCACTCTATGCCTGGTTTTTAGAAGTGCGCGCGAAGAACGTTCCGGTGGATGGCCCGATGCTGATCGCCAAGGGCCAAAAGGTTTGCTGCTGCACTCAGTGAAATAACTTTGTAGACAAAAGCGGGTGGCTTCACTGATTTGAGCAGCGCTACAGCATCGTTGGCAAAACCAATTCTGGCGAAAGCGAAGCTGTCAGCAGCCAGGGCATCCAGCAGTAGATGGCGAAGGAGTGGCCGTAAATCTCTCCAAAGCTTTCTCCCGTGGAGATCTTCAATGCCTAACGAGACGTGAAGAAGGACACAGTGGTCAACTGCTTCCGCAAGGCAGGCTTCGAGACGGCAAAACTTGCGGACACCGGTGAAGACGACGACAATGAGCGCATAGACGACGCATTTTGGGAGTTGTTCCGCTTCCTGGCAGCAGTTCCACACGAAGTGTCTGCGGATGACTTCGTGGAAGCAGACTGCAATGTCCAAGCAATTGCGAACCTCGCTAACGAGGACATAGTAGCTGCGGTCGCAGAGACCCAGGACGCTCAGGCTGACAGCTCATGTGACGAGGAGGATCGTCCGGACGAGTTGCTGGCTACCCGTGCGTACTCCACCGGTGAAGTGGCGGAAGCCTTCAGTGTCATTCACTGTTGTATCGGCCACATAGAGGGAACTGGGTTGTCGCAACTGAACAGCCTTGATAAGAATGAGACTAGCGTCTCCGACATTTCAAAAACCAAGAAGCAGGCCAAGATAAGCAAATTTTTTCATGCAAATAAATCAGTTTTTGTGGTGTGTGTGCGAAATTAGTTGTCATTCTTGAAAGCGCCTATTGCAGGTGATGATCCGGTACAGGTAAGCTCTCGGGGCCTTTACCTTTTTATATCGAATTTTCCACATATAGAACTAATTCGCGATCCCCTTCGAGTTTGATATATCCTTGTTTGACTGTGTTGGTTTATCAAAATTTTGAAACACATGAAGTTCAGTACCACCTATTTAGTTTCTTCAGAAAGGAACATTGTCTATATTACCAGTCAGAATAATTTCTGCACAGGCACTTAACACCAACCAGGCTGTTTATTTTTCTTTTCTTGCAATTCTCACCTCATAGCGTAAACATGGCTCTTTTAGTGTTGCAGAGTGATAACGCAAGATATGCCACGCGATTTGAATCCTTGGTGTCCTTCGGCACAAGTAGATTGTCTCTTGGATCATAATTCCTGATATCCTAATAATGCCAACAGTTCCTACGTCACCCCTAGACAAGATAAAAGACGGCGGAAATCCTGTCGGCGGGCATTTGCTCAGCGGTGGTGGCAACAAGAAAGACGTCTGGATCTTCAGTAATCGTTACTTTCTGCTTTTGCAGGTTGGTTTTTTTTTGTTCATTGACTACCTTTAACATATTGCCACCACCGCCACTGCGTCTATTGTACTTTCTGAGCTGTAGTTTCCTTTAACCCCTGTGCTATGTGAACAGAAATGTCTGAGCTGTGTTTGGTTTGTAGCGAGGCTCTACCAGATAATGCCTCGTATCCAACATGCTCCGAATGTAACTAGGGTTACCATTTAGGTTCATGCTCGGGTTTAACCAAAACCACCTTCAAGTCTAAGGATGACGCGATGAAAAAAACATGAAAGTGCCAGACATGCATCGTCTCAGCTGCTCGTAGCAATCAGTCTTCGAGTGGTGGCCTGAGAGATGAAAAAGCACTCGAAAAAGTGCTCATTGAAATTAACGAGAAGTTGGCTCAGTTACTAATAATCCAGAGCAGGGTGGATGCCCTTTTTTCTGTCAAAGAAACTGTCGACAAATTGGAGCACTTGATTGAGTACCTGTCGGAACAGTACGACACGGAGCTTGCAGAATCGAAAAAAGCAATCCGCTGAAATCGTAAGCCTAAGAAAGAAAGTTAAAATTGTGGAATGGACTAACAGTACGCAGGAAGTTTCCGAATTAAAAAAACAAGTAAATGCTCTACAACAATACAGTAGACGGCATAATTTAGAAATACAAGGTATGCCGGTTGTCGATAAAGAGGATTTGCTTGGAAGGATTAACGAACTGGCTAACAAACTTCGCCTTTTCGCGTTGACCCGCACTGACCTTGAGGCGTTACACAGACTGCCAGCTAAGCCTGGAAACAATCCTGCAATACTAGTTCGTTTCACTTCACGTGTTTTACGTGATGAGTGGATGCCCAAGACAACTGAACTTAGAGATGCTAAACTAGCGGTTCAATTCAGAGACAATTTGACGCCGCAGAACAAAAAACTTCTCTGGATGATGAAGGTAAAGGCCCGGGAAATGCACTAAGATTTTGTGTGGCAGAAGGATGGAAAACTTTTTGTACGTAAAGCTTCTGGCCAACGTGCATTGCGCATCAAATGCGAAGCGGATCTTAATAAAATTGCTTGATCGCAGATAACTTCGCCGCGTTCTTGCTTTCCTTTTTTGCATTTCTGTTTCGATGGCTGACCACACTAAGGTTGTGTATCACGATGTTTCTTCAATCAATTCTTTAGCAGATAACGTGAGCGGTAGAGATGATATCTTGTCTGTTTTCCATGTAAATATTAGAAGCTTGAAAAACAAACAACTGGAAATTGATTAATTTTTTGAGTCGCTTGACTACAATTTTAACTTCATGGCATTTACCGAAACTTGGTTTCAGAATGATCAGGACGTCGTACACTTTTCTGGTTATAGATCAGAAGGTGTTTATAGATCCGATCGTAGAGGTGGAGGAACCTCTTTGTATATTAAGGATGGTATTACTTATGATGTGTTGGGTGAATTTTCGGGTGTTACGGCAAATTATGAATCCGTTGTTGTTAAGAGCAAGGGAACAGTTATTGCTTTGGTTTACCGCCCCCCTTCATATGATACTAAACCTTTTCTTGAATATATTACTTCCCTGTTTGATTATGTGTCTACAGAAATGTTGCCTATTGTTCTTGTTGGAGATTTTAACATTGATATATTGAGAAACACTCCACAATCAGATCAATTATTAAACTTGATCGAATCATACTCTTGTGGAAATGTAATATATTCGCCAACTAGAATTACAGGATTAAGTGAAACACTGATTGATTTGTGTGTTACTAACTTTGATAAAAGTGATGTTATTTCTGGAATTTTCGCGAGCGATTTGAGTGACCACCTACCCATTTTCTGCATCTTTCCTGCTAAAATAACAGAATATGCCGAACTCGTACTGCTCCTGTTCCTTATCGTAGGTTTGATGAAACATCTCTCTCTGCCTTTCGCTCAACGATCGAGCTTGTCGACTGGTCAAATGTTCTCGAGGAAGAAAACCCAAGCATCTCATACGATAGATTTCTGAAAGAGGTCAAGCGTTGCTATGAGGAAGCTTTCCCTAAATGTTATGCGAAAATACACAAAAAAAGTGGAAAACCATGGGTAACGAAAGAGTTACATCAGAGAATTACAGCACGAGATATCATGTACCATCAATTTATTATTCTAAAAGATTTGGTACTTCTTAACGAGTATAAGAAAGTGAGAAACAATTTAAACTCTGACCTCAAGAAAGCTAGGGCTGAAAACAGATTCCTTGCTGTTTCCAAAGACTCTAAAAAAGTTTTGAACACATTACGTTCTCTAATTGGTCAAGAACAAAATACCATTCCTAGCATGTTGGTGACTGATGGTGTCTCATACAGTAAAGAGGCTTTGTCAAATAAATTCAATTCATACTTCTTAACCTCTGGTACATATTTGTCTTCCGCCAAGCAATTCAACATTGAAAAATTCATAACTTCCTCTTGTATGAATGCTCTATTTCTATGGCCATGTAGTGAATTAGAGATCTATTCTTTTCTTATGGGGCTAAATAAAAATACTGTGGCCGGTAACCATGAAATCAAAGCCATTCCAGTAACTTTTGTTGCAAATTTACTTGCAGCGCCTTTACAACATATCTGCAACAGAGCGCTAGTTACAGGCATTTTCCCAGCTGCCATGAAAATTGCGAGGGTAACAATCTTACATAAAGGAGGCTCTATCAATGATTTCAATAATTACCGGCCGATATCGATGTTACCCTTATTCTCAAAAGCGTTAGAAAACGTAATAAAAAAGATAACCAAGTTTCTCGATGATCATGAACTACTTGTCTGTGAGCAATTCGGCTTTCGAGCAAAGAAATCTACAGAAATGGCATTACTTGACATTAAAGAACAAATCGCTCAAAATATAGACAGCAAATATTGACCCTGGGAATATTTTTAGACTTTCAAAAGGCATTCGATTCGGTTAAGCATGATATTCTGTTCAAAAAATTACCGTATTATGGCATTCGAGGTATTGCTCTAGAGTAGTACGTAGCTATTTAACAGACAGGTTACAATATACATGTGTTCACGGGTATAATTTCCAGTTAAAACCAGTAACACTAGGTGTGCCTCAGGGTTCTATACTGGGACCTCTATTTTTTATTATTTATATAAATGATATCGTTTACGTGCCAGTGGCTTCTTCTACAGTTATGTATGCAGATGACTCAAGTTTGTTCTTCTCTGGCAGCTGTCTAAAAGATCATGAGAAGAAAGCGAATGAATGCCTGGTCTCACTCTCTTATTGGCTAGATTCAAACCAACTACAGTTGAATATTAGTAAAACTAAATTTATTTTATTTAGGAGCAAAAACAAGTGTGAAGATTACAGGATTTCTCTCTAGTTTGAAAATAATGAAATCCAACGAGTATCGTTATTTAAATTTTTAGGTGTACTTTTTAATGAGCACCTGAGTTGGACACCTCAAATAAATAAAGTACATGCCAATATGTCTCGATCGATTTCGGTTTTAAATAAACTTAGGTCCCTTGTTCCAAACTGGTTAAAGCTCCAGCTATATTATTCTTTGGTTCATTCCCATCTACATTACTGTCTTTTAATTTGGGGCACAACTTCAAAAACCAATCTTGACAGGCTGTTAGTTTTACAAAAAAAAGGTCTGTACGCTACATAGAAAATCTGCAACCTAGAGATCATACTCCTCCATTTTTTGGCAAGCTTCAGATACTTACTGTCTACCAATTATACCATCTTAAACTCAGCTTATATGTCATTAATGAAATATGAAACACCGTTGGCACTTATATGGAGCATTGCTACCCAAGCCATACTCCCCATGAACTACGCTTTGATCGTTTTCAATTGCCTTTTTTCAGAACAACATATGGTAAGCAAACTTTATCATATCAAGTACCTTTACTCCACAAAAATAGCTATGTCCGTGAACTTTTGAAAGAACATAACACTAAAAACAGTGTGAAGAAAAAAGTTAAGATGTACTTCCTTTCTTGTAAGGAGCCTTAATTGTATTATTTACTATAAATATTTCTTTTGTGTCGTTCGTGCTTTAGCATATTAGATGAAAATTGCTCAACAATTTCTTTTTTTTTCAAATGTATTTCTTTATGGTACTTAGTAATTCTGTCAGAAATTTCTCCTTGTTGCATTTATATATATATATATATATATATATATATATATATATATATATATATATATATATATTATGTTGGTACTGCAAATTGGTGATGACTGTAACGTGTTATTTTAAAACGTATGTGTCGACATCTGTTATACTTGTAGAATTTGAATTTTGTGTCCCCTCATTCAAAAGCAGAATGAAATTTGTATCCTTTGTTCCACTTCACCTGAGCAAATGTATGGGTGGAGGGACCTTAGTCAGGCAGATGTAATCTGCCTTTAGTCTCTTTAACCTAGGCAATCATTGTTTTTGTCTGAATAAACAGTGAAAAATGAATGAATGAATGAATGAGTGGACAAGTACCAGTCATGCGTGAACCGAGAAGTAATGCTTTATATATTTTTTACTTGATGAACGGAAGTGATCAACCAGCTATCTACGCATTGTTCTCCGCGACCACACTTAACAGACTTAAGTTTCAAACCATTAGTGATTTTCCTGCACTATCTTGACAGCACCAAGCCAACAGAAGGCAGTTCTTGCCAATGTAATGATTAATGAGCGCTTACGCAGACAGCTCTTAAACTGAGTGTACACAACTTACTTCGTTCCAAGCTGGAGGGGACCACAGGCTCCTCTGAGGATGCTGCAACAAATCAAAATTGCAGTTCACAACTCTGCACTATGAACAAATGTCATGGAATGTTGTAACCTGCATTTGCTACTGGGTGTAAATTCTGGCTATTACCAGCAGATAAAGCAAAAATGCATCACAGAACCATAAGTGTTCTACTTGATTGTTTATTAAAACTCCCAAAATGAGCATGCACCTAACTTTTATGGGTTCAATGTATACTAACTTTGGACCAGCTAAAGCAGGTAAAAGTGGCACGTGCCCCCAAACCTACAGCAAAAAGATACCACCTTTCAATTATGGCAGCTTAAAAAAATAAAGAAACACCTAAATTCTCTTTCACAAACTGAACTGCTGTCTACTTAATTTCTATCATCAAAAGCTCTTAGCTGTTCCTTATCCCTATGAAGAATGACACGACCTCATTATGGCCGGCAGTGCATTTGATGTCATCAATTTACAAAATGCCTCCTCAAAAATGACAAACGATATGGTGTCCATGTCACACAAATCACTTCACCACTCAGTTCTACAACACCGTCTGATTTTATGAAACATCCAAACTCGTGATGCGATCTGTTGTTGCTAGTGCGCTGCCCCCGCCCGGGTAGCGCCATTTTGATGTGATGTTCAACAGTTTTGGCCTGGCTTGGCTACAAAACAGGCTGCAAGAAGCCGCAGGTGAGTTGGAGAGGCCACCCCTAGATGGACATTTGTGAAAAGTGCTATCATCAACATCACTGTGCTTACATGGAAGGTTTACTACGAAAAAGTCCCACCACCACATGTTATGACACGTCTTCAGTGGCTGTTGTGCGCGTTAAGCCTGTTACCACTGAACCTGTAAACACTATCTTTGTCAAGTCTTTCCCTTGAAGAAAAGGTGGAGGTACTTAAAGCAATCGACAAGCAGCCAGCACCAAAAAGGGTCGACATTGCCAAAGACCTTGAACTGCCACCGTGAGCAGAATCGCCTCAAGGTGTGCCAAGACTGAAAAGAATGTCGCTTTTTTCAGCGCTAAAGCCAAGCAAGCTCGTGGTGCCAATCACGAGAACCTCAGTGACGTTCTTTTCGCATGGTTCAAGGAAGCTCTCGCTGCCGGTATCAACTTCGACAACAGCATTTTACACGAGAAGGTAATGGAAATAGCCGACAGACTGGGCATCGCTGATTTTGTGGCTTCAAATGTCTGGATTGACTGTTTCCGCTATGGTACGACATCGCTTGCATAACAGTCGGAGTGCCAGACAATTAATTGCAGAGATCGTTGGAAACTCAATCACAACTGAAGACAGGGGCATTAATGACGACAAGCACAAGCCACACTATTTTCATGAGACGGCAGTGGAGTCGGCCGATCTCAACTTCGGAGAAGCTGTCGCGGCCCTGAACTACCTTTGCAGGTATGTCACACACCAAATTGATGCTGAAAGCAAAGTCGCCTTCCAAATTATTAAGAAATACGTGGTACTTACCAGCGAGCGAAAGAAGCAGCAGTAAACTATCTATTTTAAGTCTTAGGCTCATTTTGCCCAAATAAATTTTTTGTTGTCAAAGCTCCTGCGCTCTCGTTCATTTTCGGAGCTTTCCTCACTCTTGCGTTTTTTCGGTTTTTATGTTTTTTCTATGCAGTTCACTGAAAAACGTATGAACGGGGTTCCACTGTATCTGCTCAGGCTTGCATGTGGCGTAGCAACACTTTATGCCACTACCTGCTTTTAATGGGCAACTACCTGAACACACTGGGCCACTGATCGCTGCCGCCTCAATGTGTGGGATCATGTTTAAGTGTGCACCGCTTTGCAGAAACACAAGCAGTTCGTTCTCGCAGAGTTTAGCATTGCGAGTCGCAGGCTTTGAGAAAACTTGCTGCATTGACGCTAACACGTACACGGTACAGCAAGCACATTTATATTGAGTGACAGTCCAAACGAGCCTCCATTAGCTGCTAGGGCTGCTAGAGCATCGCGGAGAGTGAGCAGCTTCCAGAAAGCTCATTATTACCGCCTTAGCCCAACAGGCTACTCATCGATCTGTGCATTCTCTAAGGTGAAGTGAGCATATTCTATAGCAAGCGGATCGGCAGTCATGGCGTTCACAGAGTATGTGAAGCGCTGCACGCAACTAGCCAATAGACGATTAGGCTCTCTGTGAACACACCATGTTGAAAATAACAAAAAAAAAAAGGCGCCAGTTTTGCCTTAAAAGCAGATTACGGAACACGTGTATCGCGGACAAGTGGTTATGTCCATTCTATCCCTGAACAAAGTGATAGAATGGACATAAACCCACAGTAGTTTCAAAATGTGCATCACCACCCGATGCTATAGGACAGTTGTGCAAGAGTGACAGAACCTTTTCTGCACTCTGTCAAAAAGAAAAGGGGGGGCACTTTTGGCAATATTTGCTGTGGTACTGTATTTATTTTTGTTGGCAGTGACGGTGCACTTCAGGATATGCGAAAGCAGCACACTTGGAAGTGCACTGCTTCGTGAGAATAGTCAAGTGTGATGACGATGTGAACCAGCACAATCTTGTAGTGCTTGCAGACCGGCCAGTTTGGACAAATACAATGCCAAAAAACACTCATTCATTTTAGGCATGTCAATGTAAAACATGAGGTAAATAAAATTGTGGCTTTGGATATGACTTGTGATTTGTGCAGCCTCTCTGGCAGCTAAGGTGGTTGCCAGCTAATTTTATGTGAAATGACTGAAACAATTGTTTTTGGCACATTTTTGCGCCACACTATTGAAGATATGGTTCTAGAGAGACGCATAGACCCTACTTACTCGGCTAGTACATAACAACAAGTACTCACCCCGCCTGCGTCCTAGCCTCTCTTTGATGGACAGCCCACTGGGTCGTTCTGGGCGAGAGTTGAAAGAAATGCAATTATTTTCCAGCCACTCGCTCTTGGAAACTATTTCTATAACCAATCAATTTTCTATAGATTGATAAAGGCCAATAGCAAATCACTTTGAAAAAGTGGTACGCCTGAAAAGTTCCAAGACAAAAAATGTTTGTGTTTTTTTCATATGGCTAAGTAAATCCCACTTTTAGTGACTTCAATATAGTAAGCTTTCAGTGTATTTGAATAAGTGAATGGCATCTACTCTGGTTCATAAGTATACTCATATCAATTCTTACAGAGTGCACTGTAATGAACTTGTTTCTGCCTCCTTCCCCAACATTGGCCCTCAGTACACACGTATAAATAAATGTAAGTAAAATTTGCACACATGTGTTCATAATAATGCTACAAGTGATTCTTCTCTGTCAGATGGCCTAAGCTATCTTTGTCCGCATGCATGTCTATATAAGCACCTGTCACTATATTGGCATCAGCACTTTCCCCGCTAACTACCTCTCCGTCAATATGTTGCTTCTCAGCACATAGGGCAACGCAACATAAAATAAATCGTGTTGTAGCTGTGAAAGCCCCCAGCCAAAACAAGTGGCAGTTCTTGTTTATTAAGGTAGGCAATGACCTGAGAAGATCCCGTCGAGGCTGACCTGTGGATACGTTGCATAGATGTGTCGAATACGTTGTTGCATCTGCGGCAAGTATAACCCTTTGATCAATCTCACCAGCAGGTTAGAACAGAAAAGTTCCCAAGCATTTTTACAGGCTACCAGGCTTTTCAAAGAACAGACAAACTACAGTATTTACTCACATAATGAACCCGTTCGCATAATGAACCCACCACCCACCTTTGTCCTTGAAAAAAAAAACTTTTTAAAAATTTATCTGATCATTTTATTTCGGTACGAGAGCCAGGGCCATCGACTATCGAAACAACAATAATGGTTCTATTATATCCCAAAATAACAATGCAATAAACATAGTTTTGCAACCGTGCAAAACAGTTACGAGCAGCAAGGGCGCGGACGACGTCAATCAAAATTTGAACTCCGTGCCTTTTGCGGCAAAGCGCCATCTGTCGAATGCAGGCCAAACATCTTTGCTGATAGCGCCATGCAAGCACAGCGGCACAAAAACAAAGCAAAAAAACAACTTCCAAATTATCAGGCGTGCGGCATATAACACACCGCGAGCGCGCCATCTCAGAGGCCATGCAACGTCTACCTCAAGGTTTAAGTGCCGCTGTCAAACGCTGTGTTTTTATTGTTGGATTTGTCGTTGTGAACTTTGCTGGGACACCTGCTGCGCAGGGCGCGTTCGACCGGTACGCTAGCTGCACCGCTGGTTATAAACAGGATGCAGTGGAGCATGGGAACAGAGCGGCTGGACAACACTTCGGCGTTGATCTGTGCGCTTTCGTTATGGTAGAAAACAAAAAAGCTCCAGGTTACAAAAAAGATTCATCGCACAGTTCACGGGCCAAAACAAGCCACAAAGCCGTCACGTGAAATTTTCACTGTTACAATTCCCGTGACTTTTTTTTCTCGTGCGTAATAAATCCTTCCTCGAAACTAGTGTCAACTTTTCTGAAAAAAAAAAAGGGGGGGGGGGGGGGGTTCATTACGTAAGTAAATACGGCAATATGTGAAATTCATGAGGGTCAATAGCTTATGTGCTGAAGACCATCACTTTTCTCAGGGTCTCAAAGCTAAGAAGTCTTCTAAACAACCTCTACAGTTGCTGTGAAACAATCAAACAAAACAGAATGTTAAATAAGCCGGTGCTCTCATGGAGACTGACATTTCAACTATCTCATTGATGCCCCATTTCCAGTATGGGTGTGCAGTAGGAGTGTATATATATTCAAAATTGTGAATATTTTTGAAACAATACTCGCTATTCAATTCAATTCGCACTAAAATGCTCACTATTTGAACTATTCGAACTTTTCGGAGACAAATACATTGGGCATCCGATTGACAGTAGCCCGTTCGAATTTTCAATACGCTTCCCCCCATGACACTCTCGTTTTTAGCAAAGCTGCCTTTTAGGCTCTATTACATTTTTGTATGTATTCACTCGAAAAAACACTGGTTACAAAATGGAGTAGACAGATGCAGCAGTGGTGGGGGCTCAATTAATGTGTTTCTGGACCTGCAATCTGGGCATGAAGTCCAAAAAACTGGAGGCCAAAGAATTGTAGCATCCGAAATATCATATGTACCAATATACTGACATCTACAAGGCAGATTCAAACCTCCGGACAAGAAGGGAGTACACCCTTGTCTGCTACATCAGTTAAGCTTCCACAGAGTTAAAGAGGAGGAGAGGCTGAGGAAGCGGCATGTTTGCCTTTCACGTGTAAAGTGTTCTTCACAACACAATGGTTGCATCAAATCATGTAGTACGTAAATATGATTCGGCCTCCATATTGCCCCATTCTAGATGAGACTATGAAACTCAACCCCGCCAGTGCTTCATTACCTAGGCCCCTCCCCCCCCTCCCCATCCCCCCCCCCCCAAAAGCAAACACACAACACTTTTACGTTGTCATCTCATAGAAATATGACTAGAAATCCTGCACAATTTTTTCATCTGCAATTTTGCTTCAAACCACTGAAAAATTTTCTAGAACTATTTGAGCAATATTCGAAAAGAGAATTTCATTTGCACTCACACTTAAGGGGGGACATGGGTCTTTAAAATCTTTGTTCTGTTTTTGGCTCAATCTTGACCAAACCTCACCATCTTGGACAGTTTTTCATGCTGATTTCAAATATGTAATTGTTTCTGAAATAGCTTCAGTGGATAAAAAGATATTAACATTTGTAATTTAATTAATTATGCACTTCATTGGGGGATTTTTGGCAACTTAATCAAGCCAGATCCAAAAAATAAATGCATAGCCCCAATGCTGAGGGCTTTCTGTATGGGGTGATGCTATTTTTATTAATTTTTAGGCATTATATAGATAGCAAAACAGACCAGCACTTACAATGGATATTCTGTTCAATTTTCGCTCATTACTATCCATAATTGTAATTAACAGTATGCTTCTAGAGTAATCAAAATAGCATCACCCCATAGGTAATGTTATTACAAATAAAATGATACCAAGTTTGTCATTCTCAATCAACAGTAACATATAAGAAAAACCCCTAAGGTTTAGTGTGGTGCACAAAAACATCGAACTGAGAAAAACACATTTAAAGTTTATAATAACTGTAACTTTTGCTAAAGTGACGCTAGAGCAATAAAAATGGCACCGTTGTATAGCTCTATATTATGTGAGTATGGCTGTACCAAATGTGTCAATGCACCTTCCCAAAATATTTGCCACAGCTCGTTTAAAAACTGTGTACCGGCCGTTGAATCAGTATAAGGAACCCAGTCTACAACTTTGTGGCTGTTCTAGTGCACTGAAAACCAAAGGAAGACACATGTTATATATAAAAACATCGCCCTTTTATACATAAAACACTAATTGTTTGCGCTGCCTATACATAAAACACTATTTTAAAATAAAACACTATACATAAAACACTATTTGAATGCGCTGCCTCGGCCATCTCCGGCGTTCTTGGCGGCGCGCAGGCCGCTCCCTTCTGCCGCGCATTCCACGCTCGCTTTCGTTTCCTGCCGAAAGCTTGACGAGTGTTCTTCTTCAGGCGAGCTTCCCAAGCCATGCCGGCGAAATGCAGAAAGACGTATACGTCGGCGACGTCAGTACACGAGCGGGTAGCAGACGAGATAACACGCACGAGAGCAGGCGCCGACGGAGCAAAACCAAACAAACAAAAAAAAAGAGCGAGCAACCGTGGCCGCGCCAGCCAATGGTAAGCGTGAGACGGGGAGGCTCGCCGGCGCGCGCGCGCTCTAGCCAATCAGCGGTTTGGCAGACGGCTTCGCAAAACGGGGGGAGGGCAGTCGTTGTGTTGGAGCTACGCCATTTTGAGAGCCCGCAAAACGCGCACAAAGGAACCAGCTTCAAAACAAGCCCAAGATGGCGCCGATCCGCCGACTGCTTCGCTGGCAGCGCGCGCGGGAAGTTCGAACAAATTTTCTGTTTTGCGGGTTGTTTTGCGACTCCCGTGATAGTTTGAAAATAGATTTTAACCTATTTTTTTATCGAATTTAGCATTAATAATTTGAGGAGAGGTGCTTATAGGTTCAAAGATTCGAAAAATGCGTTTTTCTCAAAATCGATTTTTTGGCCATTTTTTACTTTTCTAAGACCCGCGTTCCCCCTTAAATATTCCAATTCACATCGGACCTAAATTTTGCTATTCACACAGCTCTAATACACAGTCAAACCCACTGATAACAAAGTTAAGTGCCACGCTAATTCCTTTTTTATGACCAATAATTCCTATAAACGGCTTGCACAAGAAAACAGAAACAAAATATGGTTATGACAAGGTGTCGTGAGAAAACTATAATAGCAGATGGGATATGCCAACAAACATCAGGGACAAGGATGACAAAGTTGTCGATTTTTTTAACATACTTAAGGAGAGATGCGAGTAAAAAAAATGCATTTTTTCCAAATTTAAATATTTTTTGTTTGTTTGCTTGTAAAGATTTAATATCTCTACTTCCAAAACAAAAAAATAAAAAAAAAACATTGCAAATGAACTCGTAGTAGGTCACTTTTAAAGATCACAAGGTGGTTACTAAATCTAGAAAGGGCTTATTGTTTAAAGTTCCCTGGAAATTGTCGCCTGGCTGCTTGCCATTGCATTTCACATGAGTTCACTAAGGCCACATGCTCAAAATGACAAATAGTGCCAAATTATCATGACGGAAATATTAATTTTAAAAAGCATATCTCTGCCGTATACATCAGCTTTGACTTATACCTTTAAAATGCGTTCTTCTCAAGATCAATTTTTGGGCAATTTCTTTAGTTTCAACATCATGTTTTTGGTACTTCTGATCGCCAGATCAGGATGAAATTTTGCCCATGTATTCATTAACACGTGAAGGGTGCAAGTATCTCCTACATATTGCCTGTGTATTTCAAACCCAAAGCAAGCTATTAGTATGGACTGCATTCTATGGTTAATGTGGAGCAATACAAGTCATTTATGGCTCCAAACTATAAAAGTTTAATGACATAAAATGTTTTTCTAAATTGAACTAGACTTTACACATTGCTATAGCATAAAATTAAAACTGTGTAACTTACTCTAAAAAACTAATTACATATTTGAAATCAGCATAGAAGCTTATATATACTGCCCTAGGCTACAGATTATTTAAACTTCTTTTTTGAATTCCCATTCCCCTTAACCCTTTACTGCTGGATGTCGCGAATTCGCGACATACTAAGGATGTCTACCAATTTGGTATTTCTAAATTCCCTGACTTTTTTATGTTTTCCATGATGATTCAAAAAGCAAACTCCATGTTTGCCACGTCTGCTTGAAAAACTCTGTTCACTGGAAACAGACAATCGAGTGGTTAAAAAAAAACCCACACGCTCCACATAAGTAAACATATTTACCAGACGCACTCAGAATGCTCTGAGCGCATGCAGTAAATGTGAAAAAAAAATATGTATATCTAGCCAAAATAAAACATTTGAGCTAGGCAGTGATCAAGTCAGCTGTTTGATGTTCGGAAGAACCATGAAGCAAACACACCACTTAAAAGTAACCACAGATGAATGTTTGAAAGAGCCTGCGATAGTCCGCCATCGCAGTCAAAGCTCGTAGGAAACATAGAAGTGGTGCCATCTCGCGGCATCCGTGTAAAATGAGGACACGGCAGCCTGGTTGGTTCTGCCACTAGAGCATATTCTAGTTTACTATAGTGGCTGTAGCCCGCGCCGCTTAGAATGTGGATTGGATTGAATTAGATGGACCTGAACTGCTGTGTTATTGCGATAGCAATTATATAGACACTGTCGGCTGGATTTCGCCGCCAGCGTCGGCGTCAATGTCATGCACTGTATATGTATACGTACCTATATATATGAAAACGCAAGAAAGAAAAACATCCAGAAAAAATACTCGGCACACAGAATCGAAGGTCCCAGGCGTTAACCACTGAGCCCCCGAGGTGTATTTCCTTCAATGTTCGAATGGCAAGCTATTTATACCTATCAATTACGGCTGTTGGCGGGCATCTCGGGGGGGGGGGGGGGGGACTATAGTGTTTTCAGCGTTATGAGCAAGATGGCGCAATGAGCACCCGGCTGCTCTCATCTCTCACGCGTACTTTGGCCCGCGGAGAGGAGGGGAGTGGGCAATATCTCTTGCGCCCTTAGGTGGGGAGAATCATACGTCTTGGCTGGCGTTGGGCTTGCACTGGAACGATTCTGTTGAAGTTATGGGGTGCACAAAGGTCACTGCAATCATTGCACAGTCTCCGTTTGCGAAAAGGGTGAGCTTTTCAGACACAGCGAAATAACAAGTGAGACGCTTAACCGCGTTCATCTGTACCTGTGAGTACATTTCGTGCGTTATTTGTGCGTGAGAAACGCGGGGCACGTTTCGATCTGCTTGCCATTCTGCGCGTGAGCTTCCAATTTGTTGCTATTGCGTTCATTGCTTCGCCTGAGCGGCAAAGCTGTGACTTTCTTTACTGACTCAATTAATTAGGATGTGGATTAGACTAGATCTATCTCGACCTTGACTGCTGTATTTACTATTGATTTGCATCTCCACCTAATTTGCACACCTTTAAGATATACCTTTCTGCAAAAAAAAATTAATAACTACTACCCATGTATTCTGTGTACCTTGCCTTGACAACAAGTAACGACAACGTTGCAAGAACCGAGCCGCACTGCAAAATTCTTTCTTTCTTTTTCTGATGATCACATGCATGTTTCTATTTTCTGTCTCTTGGTTCTGACGCTTGAAGTGCAACGGAAGTCCTCGGACGGCTGCAACAAAACATGGGGACGGTATTTAAAGTGCCGATGTTTGAGTATGTGGCGGCAAGAAGGAATCTGTCAAATCACGGATGTCGGCACGTTACCTTGATCTACATAATCTTCTGTGGACGTCACGCTAAAAAATTATTGCAGATATATTTACACAATCTCACGAAACTGAAATGAGACATTTATCTGAGGTTACACAAGTGTTAGTTACCCTTGAAAGACGAGCTACCAGCAATAGAGAGTTTTAGTACTGCGTACGCTGCATACGTGGCGGCGTTGCGTACGTAAGGACGCCACGTTCTGCGTAGTGCGCATGCGCAGACCACAACGCGCACGTATCGCATTACGTACGCAGCCGCTACGTACGCACGCATGAGATGCGTGCGTGCGTACGTATGAGGTAATCGCGCCGCTCTCGAACAAGTTCGCGACAGCGCGAGGCTTCGTATTGCAAAATGGCGGCATCGAAGGCAAGCACCACTTCCTCCGTGGCACGCATCGACCAGCTCTGTGGCTTCAGATATGGCCATAATCTGGCTATAACACTTGGATTGGCTCACATTGGCTGTCAACAACACGTGCTTCTATTTTGATCTACCAGATGGCGCATCACGCTTCACGCTTGTTACGTACGCAGGTACTACGGCGTACTAAATGCCGATTAGTGGCAAACGACGCCACGTAACGCGAGGCACTTGCGTGATGCGTACGTAGCACCAATCCGCAGTACTAAAACTCTCTAATAAGTAAGAAGCTGAGGACAATCCAATGCCTACATATACGGGGTGGTCAGTGAACGGTTGTGCAGCACGAGCAGTAGGATTTTACTAGCAGACGCTGCCTGCGTCAGGCTAGCAAGGCGAGAGAGGGGGGAGCAACAGTTGGCATGAGGTGCGAGTATACCTCACCTCAACAGTTGGTATACCTCAACAGTTGGCATGAGGTGCGGCACGAAGCGCAAGACCCAAGTATGCGCAGTAGGGTGCACACACCACCGCCAACGCCATATTTGTGAGGAGGTGTGACTACAAAATGCTCCGCATAAATAAGCTTGCATAATGCCTGCACCTGGAATCCAGATACAGACGACTGTACATACACTGAACAGGGGTGATGGGAAACTTCTGACAATGTACTCTCGCTGCTCACATCCTGTATTTAGGCGCACTTAGGTACGCTGTGCCTTTCTTATGGCTTTTATTGTAAACAAGGCTCTCTCTCATATCGGGTGCTGAAACATCAGTAAACTTTGTGTTCCATGAGTCAGTGTATCCTTTCGCATTTACACTAAGAAACAACAGTTATACACTGCCTTTTTTTTTTTTTTTTTCACACATCTTCTAGCAGCTCACTGTAGCTTCAGTTGGAAGAGCAACTTTGTAAGCTTTGATCAATAGTAATGCTTATTTTTGTGACGGCCGCACAGAACTGCTGTGAGTTTCCATGACCTGGCCAGGTTTTTCATAAATTTCCTGACTTTTCCAGGTGTTCCAGGTAGGTAGACACCATGATACTGAAAAACTTTGAGCATGTAGGTCACGAAATGCGTGCCACCAATAAGCCCTCGTACGGCATATAATTTTCAGCATGAAAAGTTTAAACCTGTTTCGTTTAAGGTATTAGAATAGAACCAAATGTTCTGGAGCTGATGGTGGAGAACGCGAATCCCATGCAACGGCTTTGCCATTTTGAGAAAATCAAGAAAACAGAGAATTCTAACACTTTTACCTGTAGAAATGTATGTACTTAGAACTACATAGTCATTAACATATATATAGATACTTGAAAGCCAATGGAGTGCAACGTTGAAAGCTGATTGAAAATTAAACAAGTGCTTCTCGAATTACACCACAATAAAGTTCATTGCATGTAACCAAGAACAAAAAATTGGCTCTCAGCGTTGTTTTTGTGAGCACATTTAGCTACATTGTGCTAAAATATTTACAGCCCTAGCTGTCTTATGTCCATTTTTACAGAGCAAGCAAACAAAGAAAGTGGTCAAAGTTCGTGTTTCGAGAAAAATACTGTTAAAACTTTATTTCACCGTTTCGAGTGAAAAAGATCATCGCACACATACTTTTAGTCAGTTAATATGCACCGAGCATGTAATTGGATTCATTGTTTGCATGAGCGCGTTGTTTCTTCAAGTCCTGTAGCAAGTTGTCTCCGTGCCCTCATCTGCCGACAAGGCCGCTTATTTGTTCGGTGACGGTACTGACGCCAATGTGCGCCGAATGTGCACGCGTCATCCGCGATCCACCGAATGCCACGGCGATGTTTTCCGGCTTGTCCAGAATGAGTTACACGTAAATGCAGAGAACCGAACTTGTGCAATTGCTCATATTTCGAGGCTACATGAGTGCCAATCGTGTAAGTTTTTTTTTTTTTCTTTAACCTAAGACTGCCGCATTTTTAAGTAGGCGTTGACGCACGGCGTACTCCACTCTGATGACCCATGACGCAGTTCATGCAGAAGCGAGGTCGTTATATATATAAGTATATATAATATAAGTATCGCCACACGTCTCAAGTATGGCGATACTTATATTGAGCTAGTAAATAGTATAAAAATTCTTGGAGTTACATTTTCGAGCAATATGCTTTGGAGCGAACACATTGACAATGTGCTGGGTCAGTTATCTCGCGTAGTGGGTATGGTGTACAGTGGCAAAACTGTTCTACCATACAAGGTAAAACTCTTACTTTATAAAATCACTTTTCTATTCACATCTTACCTATTGTTTCTTGGTATGGGGAACTACAACTAACACGAACTTGCAAAAACTGTACCTGATGCAAAAGAAGTATATTAGAATCATTTTTAACTTGCCGTATGATGCTCACACAAGCAAATTGTTTCAACGGGCTGGAATACTACCCGTACATTGTCTCTACAAATTTAAGTTAGCATTGGCAATCAGGCGTGAATTGAAAGAAAGTAGACATTTTTTGTATGACCTCTCAATATTGCAGCCAAATATTACATTTTTTGAAACACGAAATAAAGAAACATGGAAAATAAAAACTTCGAGAACAAACTACTCCACAGATAAGTTATCCTACATTGTTCCGACGTTACTTAATAAATATGTGAAAGCTGGCATAGATTTTTTTACACTGTACACACATTCAATTGCGCGATATACACAAGTTTAGTTTTTAAAATTTCTTTGTAGTTGCTGTATTATCATGGTTGCTATTTTTTATTTTTGGAATTCGGACTTGATACTTATATCTTTATTTTTTATTTATTTATCTGTTTGGTGGTGTTGTTATTATTATTGACTTCACATAGCTGATTGTTTGCCACTGCTGTCGTGCTAAAAGGTGGCTGTGGGCCTTTGTCAAGCTGCCTCTCTTAGAGAGCAGCTTTTACCTGCAGCTGTCCTTCATCAAACTATTCATGAAAAATAAACATTATTATTATTATTATTAGGTCAGGCGCGGGGGACCACAAAATCGGCTCGTTTAGCGATAAGACTGCGCTTCCGTTCCATCGCTGCAAAGATTGATATCTCTCCTAGCTTCACTTCTGCTTTTCACCTGCCGTCCTCTAACTGATGAGGCTACAAAACACGGCCGCTTTCAGTGAAGTTGTCGGCAACCAACGGGCTCGTAAGTGAGCTAGGCCTACACCGGTGACTCGGCGACCGCTGTTGATCACCGCTAGTTCGTTATCCTCGTTGTCCTGAGCCATAGCAGGGCTCTTTCTGAAGTTCACAGTGACAAACGATTGCCACAACCACTTCACGAATTAGTGTGGCGCGGAACTTCTTTACTGCAGCAGGCAGTCGACAGCACCATGACAAAGTAACGCACGTCCGTGCGCGTCACGATGGTAAAGCAGACGCCGGAAACGCCACTTGGCCAGTCGGACGCCTAGGCTTTGTCACGTGCCCCAAGCAGCCAATAAAATCGCGCGCTGGTGCGTCTCGATGGCGCGTTTTTGCTGAAAAACCAATGAGCAAGGCGAACTAGCGATGGCGGGAAATTGAAGATCAAGAACGACTCTTGCAAACGGGACCAGGAAGACCACGATAGCTCAAGTGTACTGGCAACTGTTCGGCGCAGAAAAAGCGCAATTTTAGCGTCTATTCACGCTCACATTCATCTCACAGGGGTGTTATAATTGATTTTGTACCAGAAAAAATGACGTGAGAACCTAGAAACTTCTCAGATAAGTACAAAAAAAGGTACAGATTCTTTAAATGTCAGCTTTAAAAAGTAGTTTTTTTTTTTTTGCAATTTTCGGCCTTTTAAGACCTGCGTCCCCCCTAAAGATTGCTATTTAAAGCTGAAAAATGACAAGTTTTACTTTGCTCAGCACTTTCATAATTCAGGCATTTAAAAGTTAAGAATTTGGACGCTTTCACACCTTTGCCGAAATTGCCGTAAAGTCATTGCATGAGAAAGTGAAATTTCAGATGCTGTAACTCTTTGAAACCTCAACCGTTTACTGAAACTGCCAGTCTAAAACTGCATTATTACAAGCCACTGCCAATAACACATTGTAGCAGAGTTCAAAAGTCAGCTTTGATGCAATAAAGCATGGCGTTGTTTACAAGACTTGGGAGTTAAAACTTCTGACACCATATAAGGAATGACAGGCACACAGCGTCGCAACAGTAGTCAAACTGATGATTTATTTTATGGGCATGCGGTAGACGTACGGGTTGCGGGCAACGGGTTTCATGCTCTCCTTTTTTTCTAAGCATTTCACATTCTATTTCCTTTTGCCCACAGGCACCTAGCAGCCAAAATTCATTGTTATAACTGACAATGCGGCATGTGGGCATTGTAGTAAGCGGCTTAGAAAACAATAAAGTTGACACCTTAGCAGCTTCTCGTTGCCATAACCAATATAGTGTTAAAACCAAATTCATTATCAGTGGGTTCAAACGTGCTATAAAAAACTTAATGCGAGATATCAGGCACAAAATATCAACAACTTCTGTAGGCCACTAAAAGCAAGCTGCTAACTTTGCCATTAGTGATTGGGCTGTCAACCAGTTCATGTTCCTTTCTCTCTAGTTAGCAGGGAATAAATTCAGAAGGTGCGGTCAGCACAACTCACTGGCTGGTGGCATGGAGTTCTCGTCGTCCAAGTCCTCAGTCCTTGCCGAGCCTAGTCGACTGGCCGGTCTCCGCCGCTTCGAGCCCAGCTCACGAAGGGGTGTTGGCTGGTATGGTTCCACCCGGGCTGCTGCAAATTTTGAACAAGAAATCATTAATTGGGTTAACCAAAATACAGGTGTATAGGTGCGTGGGTAGCTGCACCCAATAATAAGTGCAACATACTGAATACTTTTCATTTCATGATGTGCTGCTCCATTCCCAATCTAAAAAGTTCATACTTGTGCCAAGTTATCCACTCAAATTAAAAATTTTATGTTGTCCCGCTTTCTATATTTCAGTAGCAAAAGCTGCTCCCTAATTTTCACAGTAGCATCAGTTTTTCCTGCCATCTTCACAGGGGCTTCAATCGTTCAGCCTCGCATAGCGAGCCTATAGTTCAAGCTACATATTGTTGATCCTGGACTAAGCTCAAACAAAGCCTACAGAAATTTGAAGCCAAACAAACACTTTCTTTTTCGTTATTCCATTCTGCAAATAATAAACAATTGACCCCACCCACCAGCAGTCATGATTTCAACTTCCAATCACTGCTTTTTGTTGACATTCCTTATTTACACACTTTAACTGTGATGATTACGCTCTGATGTCTTGCTTCTCTGCCTTTTTTTTTTTTTACACACAATACAAGGCCTAGTGTTACTTTTACTTTTTATATTTCAATAGGCTTCTGTATTTGTAGTCTGCAGCTAATAATACAGGACATAACACTTATATGTACGCATTTATATCTCCTCATTTTTGTTTCATTCCAGTTTTTGACCATTTTTATAAACTTGGTAACCCACTCTCTACAGCAACTCCTTGGCGACTGAAGGCATGTCAGATAAATAAATATTGTGACGACACGAGATTGACGAGCACACAAAGCGCCTCAAATACGATTTATCGAATGCAGGAAACAGACTGGAACGACTTCTTCGTCTTTTGCCCTCGGCCAAAGACACTCGCGCTCCTTCGTTGTCCTCACAACTGGCACATACGCGCGCCATTATTCCCCCTTTAAAAAAACATCGTCCCGATGTTAAACGTTTGAGAAGCAAGGCGAAACCAAAACTGCACAGTTAGTCACTGAAAGTAAGGCTTCATCCGAAGCACGTGGACAATTTCTGGTGAATGTCTGCGCCGCTTTGAACACTACACGCCGTCCGGAACAACCTCGTAGTTGACGCCACTAATGCGTCGCAGAACCTTGTAGGGTCCGAAGTATCTTCGCAACAGCTTTTCGGAAAGCCCACGCTGACGAACAGGTCCAGACCCATACTTTGTCGTCCACGTTGTATATGACGGGTCTGTGCCGGAGGTTGTAATACTTGGCATCGTCGTCTTGCTGTTTGGCGATTCACAACCTGGCAAGTTGTCTGGCTTCTTTTGCTAGCTAGGTAAACTCTTCGGCGTCTGTCTCATTGCCATCATTTTCATGAGGGAGCATTGCGTCTAACGTTGTTATAACCTCGCGTCCGTAAAGGAGACTAAAGGGTGTCTTCCGAGTGGTCTCTTGACGAGCTGTGTTGTACGCGAACGTGACGTAGGGTAAAATTATGTCCCAGTTCTTGTGCTCTACATCTACGTACATGCTTATCATGTCAGCCAGGGTCTTGTTGAGGCGTTCGGTGAGCCCGTTGGTCTCGGGACGATACGCCGTTGTCTTCCTGTGAGCTGTACCACTTAGTCGGAAAATGGTGTCCAAAAGATCGGCCATGAACGCAGTACCTCTGTCGGTGATGACAGAGGGGCACCGGAGGGGCACCGTGTCTTGAGACGATGGCTTCGATAAAAAATTGCGCCGCTTCAGCTGCCGTTGCCCGTGGCAGAGCGCCTGTCTCCGCGTATCGGGTCAGGTAATCCGTGGCGACGATTATCCACCTGTTTCCAGTGGCAGACTTTGGAAAGGGGCCCAGAAAATCCATGCCAATTTGTGCAAACGGTGTCGCCGGCACTCGAACAGGCTGCAGCAAGCCAGCTGGTTTGATGGATGGTGGCTTGCAGCGCTGGCAATCTAGACATGCCTGCACGTAAGTTTTGACAACTTCGTCAAGTCTTGGCCAGTAATAGTTCTGCCTTATCCTCGCCAATGTTCTTGCGTAACCCAAGTGACCAGCGGTAGGTTCGTCGTGACTGGCTTGCAGTACCTCACGGCGAAGCGAAGAAGGAACGACGAGCAAGTAGCTGCTGCCGGTGGGTGAAAAGTTCCTCTTATAAAGAACGTCATTTCGCAAGCAGTACGACGGCAGCCCTCTCGCAAATAACTTCGGAACGCTATTCGCTCGTCCTTGTAGGTAATCTATAAGTGGTAGCAGCTCAGCATCGCCACGCTGCTGTTGAGAAAAGGTGGCAGTGTCCACAATTCCGAGAAAGGCCGTGTCGTCATCGTCGTTGTCCGGGGATGCCGTCTCAACAGGAGACCGAGAAAGACAGTCGGCATCGGTGTGTCGTTTTCCCGACTTGTAGGCAACAGGGAAGTCAAATTCTTGGAGCCGAAGACTCCATCGTGCAAGGCGGCCAGACGGATCTTTCAAGTTGACTAACCAACAGAGAGAGTGGTGATCGCTGATAACGGTGACTGGGCGGCCGTACAAATAAGGACGAAACTTCAGGACTGCCCATACCATTGCAAGACATTCTTTTTCCGTCGTAGTGTAATTAGCTTCAGCTCGGGACAGAGTCCTGCTGGCATAGGCGATCACGTTTTCATTGTTGTCCTTCGACTGTACGAGCACTGCTCCAAGACCCACATTACTAGCGTCTGTATGAAGTATTGTCGGCGCGTCTTCATCGAAGTGGGCCAGCACGGGGGGGTGTTTGCATTCGCTGACGAAGCTCGTGAAATGCCTGCTGTTGGTCTTCGCCCCATCTGAAGGGGGTATCTTCCCGAGTAAGCTGTGTCAATGGCCATTCGATGCGCGAAAAATTAGCAATAATCCGCCGGTAATAGGCACAGAGTCCTAAAAAACGTCGCACTGATTTTTTGTCTGATGGCGTCGGGAAGTTTGCCACGGCGGCAATTTTATCCGGGTCGGGTCGGATCCCTTGGCTGCTCACGACGTGACCGAGGAATCGAAGTTCGCGGAAGCCGGAGTGGCACTTTTCCGGTTTTAGAGTAAGACCAGCCAAGCGTATTGCTTCAAAAACTGCTTCGAGCCTTCGTAAGTGTTCCTCGAAAGTCGTTGAAAAGACAATCACGTCATCGAGGTACACCAAGCAGGTTTGCCACTTAAGTCCCGACAGAACCGTGTCCATGAGACGCTGGAATGTTGCTGGCGCCGAACACAAACCGAAAGGAAGAACCTGAAATTCATAAAGTCCGTCGGGCGTAACAAAGGCGGTCTTCTCACGATCTCTCTCATCCACTTCAATTTGCCAGTGGCCTCTTTTTAAGTCCATAGACGAAAAGTAGCGTGCGTTTCGTAGTCTATCCAATGAATCATCAATACACAGCAGAGGGTAGACGTCCTTCTTTGTGATCTGATTAAGCTTACGGTAGTCGACGCAGAAACGCAAGCTACCATCCTTCTTTTTGACGAGTACTACAGGTGATGCCCAAGGACTGTTAGACGGCCGAATAACACCATCTTCTAGCATCGTTTTCACCTGTTTTTGAATTACCTCACGCTTCTTTGGGGCGACTCGATAAGGATTTTGCCGCAGGCATCGGAATCCGTGATGATGCGGTGTTTCGTCAGTGCCGTTTGACCAACTCTTGATGTGGATGAGAAGCAGCCGTGGAACTTGTTGATCAGCGTGAGAAGGCGGTCTTGCTCAATGGGAGATAACATTGGACCAACGTCTACAGGTGTCGGTGTAGTGATAGTAGACGCTGCTGCTTCCTCCACTAAATGACAATCTTCTGTTTGCGAGAGTTCGTCAAAATAGGCAATAGCCGTGCCTTTAACTATGTGTTGGCGTTCTCTGCTGAAATTTGTCAATAGCAGCTCAGCGCATCCGTCAATAACAGTGATGACAGCCCTGGCAACAGAAATGCGGCTAGTGAATGCGAGCTCCTTGATGTGTTCAGCGATGCCAGTACCATTTTGTAATTTGTCACAGTGCACGGATACGAGAGAACAACTTCGTGGCGGCAGTATGACGTCGTCATCGGCAATACGGAAGTGAGGTGGCTGGTGTTCCTCATCTGTAGCAGTCTCTGAGCTTACAGTGAACGTTACGCTTCTGTCACGGATGTCAATCACAGCCCCGTATTCGCGCAAGAAATCCATTCCCAATATGAGCTGTTTACAGCACTCGTGGAGAATGACGAGGGTGGCGACAAAGGTGGAACCAGCAATGAAGAGTCGGGCCGTGCACTTTCCAACCGGTATCATCAAGTGGCCTCCTGCAGTTCTTATATTGGGTCCCTGCCATAGCATTTTCACCTTCCTTAGTCTTTCGGCTAGCTATAAGCTTATTATAGAAAAGTGGGAGCCAGTGTCCACAAGTGCCGTCACTTGGTGGCCGTCAATGTGAACGACGAGGTCAGCGCTGATAACGTCGGTTACGTCGGCAGTTGTCTCATTCGTCGAATTAGTCGTTGCTGTCGTCTTCTTCGGTATCGATGGCATCGAGCTGTCACTTGTCTGCAATGGGGGCTGTTCGGAATTTCGAATATTGCAACCCCACCCCCCCGAGGTCGCTGCGTCTAGTTTCCCCGTCGCGGGCTAGGGGACCTGCCCCTGGTGACGTCGGCAAAACTGCGACGATTAGGTGAACTGTGCCGCGCAGGAGATGGAGAACGTGATCTGGGCATTACTGAATTCTGCGGCGGTGTGTTCACATGGGCGTAGTTGTACATGCGTCGATCGTCGTACGCAATGTAATCAGGGTAGCGAGGAAATCTCGAGTACTGAGCGTCGCGATAACGGCAAACTCTGTAGACGTGCCCAGCTTCGCCACAATGAAAGCATATCGGTCGACGGTCAGCGGTACGCCACAAATCGGTTTTCCGACGCTGGTAGGTAAGTGAAGACTCACTATTGGGCCACGTTGTGGGGCTACGTTGTGGGGCATGTTGGTTATACGGCATTCGTCTCGTCGGAGGAATCGGTGAGGTTGCGAAAGTGGTCGGTGCTGACAGTGGCTGTGTTTGCAGGGTTGGTGGTGGTCCAGTCATTGGGGTCTGCTGTGCTGAAGGAGCGACGACGGGGCGTCGGACTGCATCAGCATAAGTAAAATGTCGTCGCACACCATTATAGCCGGATGAAGAGAGAGCATGGCGTACCTCATCCCAGACAGCATCAGCGACAAAAGACAATGCCGGCATCGGTTCAGTTGCTGGAATTAAACCAAGCTGCCGAAGCTCCTCCCTCAAAATCTCCCGGGTGACTTCCCGCAGAGGCCTGTCGTTGTCGCAGAGGCTCGCCGCACTCGTGACAGGGCTACTAGCTCGAACGTTGACCGGGTTCTGCTGGCGGTACCGTTGCTGTAGGGCCCGTTCAATAGCTGTGGCTTCTTTCGTGAACTCAGCTACTGTTGTTGGCGGATTTCTCACAAGCCCAGCAAACAGTTGCTCCTTCACGCCTCGCATTAGATACCGCAGCTTCCTGTCTTCCGGCATCTCGGGATCCGCCTTGCCAAAAAGACGGGTCATGTCCTCGGCGAACATAGCAACGCTCTCGTTTGGTTTTTGAATTCGAGCTTCCAAGAGACGTTGCGCATTCTCCTTTCTGTCAAGACTACTAAAGGTGTCAATTACCTGGTTGCTGAAGTCATCCCAAGTAGCCATGCTTCTTTCCCTGTTGATGTACCACGTCTGGGCGTTGTCGTTCAGGTAGAAGTACACATTCGCGAGCTTGTCTTCTGGGGTGGCCCACTGGTTGTACTTCGCGCAGCGTTCGAACTGGTCCAGCCAGTCTTGTGCATCTTCATAGGTCTCACCATGAAAGCAGTCAGGAATCATGGGATTCTGAAGTGTCATGTGCGATGTAGCTGCAGTGGCCATGGTGGTTGTAGGAGGCAAGCGATTGCTGGCAGTTTCTGGAAAGGGATTGAGCTCGGGAGCTAGGCCTCGCAGACGGCGGCTGGAACGGTGGACTGGTGTGTCGACGGGTGGTAGTGATTCCGGGCTTGAATGTCGGGTCCGCGAAGGGGTGCCCAGCATGAAGACGTACCCAGCACTTCCACCAGTGTGACGATGCGAGATTGACGAGCACACAAAGTGCCTCAAACAAATACGATTTATCGATCGCAGGAAACAGACTGCAACGACTTCTTCGTCTTTTGCCCTCGGCCAAAGACACTCGCGCTCCTTCGTTGTCCTCACCACTGGCACATACGCGCGTCAATATACGGTTTGCATCTTCTCTGCAGGGTCCACTTGACGTGATCTTCTCATAGCATAATAAAGCTGCCTGAACTAAATTTATGAGTGATTACCTTTCGTAAATGTGGCGATGGCGTTCTACGGAACTGAGGGGACCTTTCCAAGTTTCCGTAGTGTACACACGGTACATGTTACCTGCACATCTATGTTTATGTGTGGTTCCCAGCACGGTCGTAATTGCCGTACACCTTAAGCTGTCATTTTCAAGTTACTAGGAAAATCATGAAGTATCGCGAAACCATTTTTTTCCTGCCTCATCCAAGCTAATCCAAAGGAGTGGTGGCAGCTCGTCCGATATCTTGGTGGCAAGCGCTGTGGTGCAGAGAAGGAGTCGGCCATGCCCTTTCTCTGAAATTACGCTCTCTTCGTGCCGTTGGAAGGATGAGAGAGAAACCTGCCGGCACACAACATCTCGGAGGTCATGGCTAATAGCTTCAAGTCGTGGCTGCCACCACCACAGTGCATCACTCACACAAGTAGTATCATCATCACGGCCCATCAGTGTGCAGCGGGTTTAAATACCACCACCGGTCTAACAAATGCTGCGCCACTTTTTCCGAGTACCATTCGAAATTAGGGTGTTTTTTTTTTTTTCACTTCTTTTTAGCAACGCATTCATACAAAAGTACATGCATACGATGAGTACTGTATCCTGTCACACAGTTAATTTCTACTCTTCAGAAGAAGTCAAGTAACAAACATGCAATGACAGCTGTCTTGTTTGTTAATGAATCACCTAGTCTCTTTTAAATGACAACACAATAAAATATCTTTCCTTTTTTTACCTGCATTAGGAGTCCAATTACTAATAGCAGAAGTGACTGCCTAAACAGAGCTAAATGAATGATTCATTATAATGTGAGTGCAGAGCTCAGTTGTGATTCCCAAGCCCGAGCCAAGTTAAGGGGGGACGTGGCAAGTAAAACTAATTTTTTTATTAATGTACTGTTTGTGATGAAATTTGGTGTGTGTATGTGGATGATTGTGAGGATTCCAAATATGAAAACCGTTTTCAAATACCTCTTGTACTTTTTGAGTTACAAGCATAATTATACTAATTAATGCTCCTCACACTTAAAGAGATAATTATTGCTAAATGAAATTATTTTTTCATATTATTATGTTCCCAAAGCATCAACTTGTGCAAAGAAGCTATTAGTTGATTTTTCTAGTTCTTGTAACCATAAATAAAATTTCCAAAACATGGATGTTGTTTTGCGCACACATCGCAGTAATTATAAAATGTGTTCTAAAAATTTTAAATGATGAGTAAGAAGAGAGATAAAGCTTTATTGCACTGCTAAAGGCCTCCTGAGCCTAGTGCAAAAAACGGAACGACTCTATCAGTCTTTGTTAGAAAATGACAGATGTTCTAGCGAAGGCACATAGGCGAAAATCAAGAGTTGAGAAAACTGACTTTGAAAGTTCACTCTTGTTTGGAAGTTCACAACATGCCTAAAACACTCAGAATCCTCCTGGGCAGTAATCCTGAGATGCTGTGGCCTTGGTCTCTGTAGAGCGCGACCCAGTTTTGCGCTTCTTTGTCCTGGAACAATGCGCCTTTTGAGCCCTCTTTACCCTTTTGGCATCCTTTTCGGCTGCTCGCCGCAAAGAGCAGTCTCCTGGATTGAAGCCCAGTTGAGCAGTGATCTCTTGCAGCCACCATTGAAACGGCAGACTGCATCTGCAACTGCACTTTCCACACTTCAAAGGGACGCGAACTGGCTCTTGGACTGGAGTGACCAAATGAGGCTGTTCATACTCTCCACAGCGTTCTGGGTTTTTCCCTGCGCACACCTTTCAAGGAGCTCTTTGTTCGAGAGGCGCTTGTAGATTGGCAGCAGTGCCACTCGCACGTGAGGGGGCAGTTTATGTTTGTAAGGCGGCAGCGGCTCTCCCTTGGCCAATGCCTGATTGTGCGGGCACCAGGAGTCAGTCCTACTTGGGCACAGGTCGTGGTGTGGATCCTGGTCTGTGGATGTTACATGGTAATAAGTGGCCATGATGGCCCTCTCCATGCCAGGAACATCGTTGGGGTGGCTCTTAATGGCCCAGCCATAATAATTCGTCAACTTCTTTATCAGGCCCTGCGTCAGCCGGCCTTTGCCACCCATGCTCAGTCCTCGGCCTTTGGATTTGTGCTCATCAAGAAGGTTGCGCAAGGAAGTGCCCATTCTTTTTTTCACATGGTTCACACACTCCTGTTTCTTAATCACCATGTAGCCATACACCTTGTCTTGCGTGAGGGCAAGGTACGTACGGCTGTCACCGTCGCAGAGCACATTGATGTATCGAAGCTTGTGCTTGGTAAACGATCTTTCAAACATGATCCTAGCTGCTTCTACTTCCATTTGGCCTGCATTAGCATCGGTGTTCTTTTGGCACTGTGGCTTGTGTTTCTCAAGCCACTCCTCATAGTTGTCGTCACCAGGCTTGGGGCCAACAGCACAGCCTTGGCAGTAGTTGGACAGGACACAGTGGTCCAAGACCAAGCCTGTGTACAGCTCGATTACACAGCCCACGCCAATATGACTTCTGTGCCCCCTCGTCATCCACGTGCCGTCGTAAATGACGTCAATGTTGCCTGGCACTCCTCCTAGGTCCTTGTAAATGTCATGCACCTTCTGTGCACTTTCTGCTTCAATGCGGGTGGCAGCTGATGTGGTGGCAGGGTGGCTGTACTTCCTTTGCAGTCTCTGGTAGGACTTGTGGTGCAGTGCTCGATGCGAAATGTCCATCGCAGAAAAAATGTCATTTATGGCAGATTGTTTTCTGCCAACTGACTGCACAGCCCTCAAAGCACGCACGTTTACCTCAAAGGGGTTCGTTTTTTGTTGCCCGGAGCACCTCGGGGACGACCACGCACTGTTCACTATGCCACAATTGTCACAAAAAAGTCCCATCCTCGCCGCGAGTCCAAGGCAGTGCGTAGTCTCGAGGCGTATCGACCCTTCGTCGCACTTGTTGCACTTTACTGACGAAAGCAGACCGTTCAGCATCTTCTTATTTACAATGAAGAATGTGGAGTCCTTACCGCCGTCATTTTCGTCGCAGCCTTCGTTCAGAAGCTCGAGCTTCCGCTTTGAAGCGGACTTCGATGCTACGGCATCCAAAACATCCCGCCTTGTCTGCGCCCGCTGCGCGATTTCTTCACTGCTCGGAATCTGGGCCGAAACTCGCGATAGAATGTTCGACGCGCGCACGCCCGGAGTTGCAACGGCTGCCGACGCGGTGCCACCGCAATCGGGTTCGCGAGAGCGTCCATCACGGTCGACGGCATCCGGCGGTCTGACATACGACGATGTGGCACCTTCCACACTCTCGGCCTCACAACAATCAGCGAAGGGTCTGAGTAGAGGCTCCGTGACGCTTGAAGAGCATGCTCCGTCCGGAACTGCGACTGGGACGGCAGCCGCAGTCGTCTGCCCTTTGTTCCAAGCTTTCCGACGCTTGCCGTACTTGTGGACGCTCCGGAACTTTTTTTGCGACAACATAGCACCGCAGTATGAGCAAGCACTCAGAAGAGACCACCGATGTAAACAAAGCTTGGTAAAAAAAGCACGCGAACGATCACAAAAACAGCAAACTGGCAAAAACCGAAGCGCACGCCGGATGATTCTCGACACGGCGGCCGCAGATGCGCTCGCGCTTCCAAGGTTGCCAAGGTGCGCGGCGCAGCTTTGACCAGTAAGAGGTCGCGCCTGCTACCACGTGACCCGCGCAGCCAATTGCCGTTCTTCGTTTTCGTTTTTTTACTTGCTCCTCGCGCTTTTATTTTCACTCGGCGAAATACGAGACCGCGACCATCGGGAAGCCGGCTTTCTCCTCTTTCCAAAGCTACCAAAATGGCGGCCCACAGTCAACAACTTGGCGCGTTTGTGCGGCGTGAACAACACCGTTTCAGGGGCTTTTTTTTCGCACTTTTCGGCGACTAGCCTCGGCAAAAACACTATTTGCGGGATTTGTAGCGCACGTTTCGCTGTAATATTTTAGAACAAGGAAGTTGAAGGTCTGAAGATTACGAAAAAAAATAAATCAGAAAATCGCATATTTTGACCAAAATCGGCACTTTACTTGCCGCGCCCCCCCTTAAGTATTTTGCCACTAAAACGTGAATATAGTAGTTAACATTTACTGTGAAACACGAAATTACTTCAGCTCATAAACTGCTATCAATATCCATGATGCAACAGTGAGCAGGTGCGGATAACTTCAAGCCTCGGCAAATATACCAAAATATTTTTTGTATTAGTGCAATAAAATATGAAAATGCCACAGCTTTTATATGCAGTTTTTTATTCCCACTGCTCAACTTGTATTCTATGGTACAGCTATTGGTCATCTCTTGGGAGCAACAGACCTGGTGTAGGTATAGAGAAGTGCCTGCTATTCGTTGCTAATAGGACAAATACAGTTGCATTAGAACCAATGAGACCTGTCCCGGCATTTTAAGAACTGAATTGATGAGGCTATGTTGTATAGCCTGCAGCAAAAAAGAAAAAAACTCGAGTATATGTTCAATTACTTTTTTCTTCAAACTGTTTTTTCGTGCCCTCCAGGTCCCTAATGCATTAATTCTTTTGCTAGTTTTTATTAGTATTGTAGAGAGGAAGAAGAATATGTGCCGCAGTGGGTCACGCCTTTAGGAAGAGGAGCCAAGCACGAGCTGTGCCCCCGAGCGTTGTGTTTCCTGCGTCGGTTGCTGCCGCCCGCTTTCCGCATCAATAGACCTGCTGTGCAAGTACTACTTGCGCCAATAAACCCCGTTTCAGAGAGGTGGAGGTGCTGGGTAACTCAACCTGGAACTCCGCAACAGGAAACTACCTGCCATCCCAGACATGGCTGAAGAAAACACCCAGCAAGGTACTACCCAGCCTCCGATGGTCATCGTGCCCACTGCGCTACGCGTGCGCGATCCACCGACGGTACTGATGAGCAAAACGTAGAAGATTGGCTGTCGACATTTGAAAAGGTGGGCGCAAGCAACAAGTGGGATGACCCTTCGAAGCTGCAATATGTACCCTTCTACCTGAAAGAGGTGGCGAGTCTCTGGTCTAACAACCACCACTCGGAATTCGCCACTTGGGGTGCCTTTATGCTACGCATTACCGTTGTGTTCGGTCGCCCCGAGGTACGCAAGCTCCGTGCCGAACAGCGCCGCCTACGGGGACGCGCACAGCTTCAAGGAGAAGGCTTCACAAGCTACATCGAGGATGTGCTCGACTTGTGCAAGCACCTTGACCCTTCAATGATCGAAGCAGACAAGATCAAACATATTTTGAAGGGGATAGACGACGCCTTCCAGATGCTGCTGGCCAAGGGCCCACGTACCGTGTCCGAACTCGCCACTGTTTGCCAGAGCTTCGAGGAGTTGCGCAAACAACGGGTCATGACACGGCGTCCAGCGGCTACTGATGAAACTCTCGCGGCATTGAGCCTAGGTGGAGACCACAGCACAATCATGTCCGAAATCAAACGATATGTGCGCGAGGAGGTGGCCCGACAACTTTCGTGCCTGTCTTATCTAGCGGAAACGGAACCCTCTTCTGAGCATCTCGCGCCCACCATCAGGCAGGTAATACAGGCGCAGGTCTCTGAGGCATTGCCGTCCGTCTCTCAGACAGCACCCGTCATTGCGCCATTGACTTATGCTGCTGTTGCTGCTACTCCACCACGACCTCCGCTTGGGTTGACTCCCCAGCCTCTACGAGTATCAACGACGCCATTTCCAGCAACACAACAGCGCTATAACGGAAACCCTTGGCGCACAGTTGACAATCGCCCGATCTGTTACGCATGTGGATATCCAGGTCACGTGGCGCGCTTCTGTCGCCGGCGCTTCGCAACGGGCCTGGCTGCACCTCCGAGGTACCCTGACTACTCTTTACCGGCCCCGTACAACGCGCAACGAAAACTGCCACGTCAATGCGACCGACAATCAGTGAAACGTGACCCGTCACCAACCGAACTAGACCACCGTCCTGCTGCCGACTACCGATCATTCGGTCCCCGTCGCTCATTCTCACCACGCCGCTACCGTTCTCCGTCCCCTCTGCGTCGCCGACCGAACCCTGTAGAGACGGAAAACTGACTGCCGCAGCTCCGGAGGCACGAGCTGCGAATTCGTCGCATTGTACAAGTCCTCGCCCGTCCCCCACAAACGTTCTGGAAGTGTTTGTTGAAGGTCTACGAACTCTTGCGCTTGTTGACACGGGTGCCGCCGTATCTGTGATGAGTCAGAAACTCTGCCATTCGATACGAAAAGTAACGACGACGCCTTCCGACGTTTTGCTGAATACCGCGAGTGCGCAACCAATTCGACCAGTCGGAGCATGTACGGCGAGAGTAAACATTCAGGACGTCCTGTACCACATCGAGTTTCTCGTGTTGACCACTTGTGCCCACGACGTGATACTAGGATGGGATTTTTTGTCCCGCCACCACGCCGTAATTGACTGCGCTCGCGCGCAGGTGGAATTATCTGTGTTTTCAGATGCGCCATCTACCGACAATGAGCGCACTCACCTGGGCAAGCTTCTTGTTGCTTCCGACATTGATGTTCCTCCTCTTAGTGCCATCGTTGTCCCCGTCAATTGCACTGAATTGTCCGGCTCTACCGTTGTGTTCTCCCCATCTAACGTTTTCAGTCGCCGTCACGGTACGTCTCTGCCATACGCCGTTCTGCCACCTCACCAAGATACTTCCGGAATTGTCGTTTGCAATCCTAGCTCATGCCCTCTCACCTTAAGAGCTCACGAAACACTGGGCTATGTTCATCCTGTTGATGACAACGTTATTGTGCCTATTGAGTCCCACAACCCTGGCCAGCAACTTCAACTGAACGCCGTTACTCCTCTTTTTACGCGGGATGACTACTCCTCGGATATCTTCAATCGTTCCATCGACAGCAAGCTTCCTCCGGATCAACGGGACCAGCTAATAACCCTTCTGCATGAATTCCGAGATTCATTTGACCTTTCTCAAAAGGCACTGAGTCAAACTAACACCGTCGCTCACACAATCTACACCGGAACGCACCCTCCTTTGCGGCAACGCCCCTACCGCGTATCACCCAAGGAACGAATTGCAGAGCAGGTGGATGATATGCTTCTCAGCGCGGTGTCATCAAACCATCTTCTAGCCCCTGGTCTTCACCTGTTGTGCTAGTGAAGAAAAAAGACGGTTCGATTAGGTTTTGTGTCGACTACCGGCGAGTGAACAAAATTACACGGAAAGATGTATACCCTCTTCCCCACATCGACAACGCTATCGATTGCCTACAAGGTGCCGAATTCTTTTCTTCGCTGGACTTACGTTCAGGTTACTGGCAGGTTCCGATGGCAGAGTGTGACCGTCCCACAACAGCGTTCGTTACGCCGGATGGCCTATACGAATTCATGGTTATGCCATTCGGTCTGTGCAATGCACCTGCAACGTTTGAGCGAATGATGGACAGCATTTTACGCGGCCTTCAATGGCAGATATGCTTATGTTACCTCGATGATGTTATCGTATTTTCTCCTGATTTCCCTACCCACGTCGACCGTCTGCGCACCATTCTTCAGTGTCTTACCAAGGCAAACCTCCAGCTTAACCTAAAGAAGTGCCGCTTTGGGGCTCGCCAACTTACTATACTTGGTCACGTTGTGTCAAAGGATGGAATTTGCCCCGACCCAGACAAACTTCGAGCCGTAGCCGACTTTCCGAAGCCGACTTCACTCCAAGAACTTAGGAGCTTCATCGGCTTGTGCTCGTATTTTCGTCGTTTCGTCCACAACTTTTCTACAATAATAGCCCCACTTACACAACTACTGAACGGTCCAGCTAATCTTTCTAACTGGACCCTGGCATGCGACGAAGCTTTCCTTACACTGCGCCGCCTACTTACGTCCCCACCCCCGATTCTACGCCATTACGACCCAAGTGCCCCCACTGAAGTGCACACAGATGCCAGTGGCGTTGGTCTGGGAGCAGTACTCGCGCAACGAAAGCCCGGTATTCCAGAGTACGTCGTTGCATACGCAAGCCGCGCACTCAGAAAAGTGGAGATGAACTACTCCGTAACTGAAAAAGAATGCCTCGCAATCGTTTGGGCGTTAAGCAAGTTTCGTCCTTACTTGTACAGACAGAGTTTCGACGTTGTGACCGATCACCACGCACTTTGTTGGTTGGCGTCGCTAAAAGATCCTTCAGGTCGCCTTGGACGTTGGGCTCTTCGCCTACAAGAATTCGACATTCGTGTCGTCTACCGCTCAGGACGAAAACACTCTGATGCGGACGCCCTCTCACGATCACCAGCGAGATCCACCGCAGACCTGCATTCGGACCCCAGCTTTTCCATCGCTCCCATTTCCGTCACAAGCATGTCATCTGAACAGCGGAAAGACCCATGGATAACATCTCTCCTTAACATTCTTTCCGACTATTCAACATCTGCGTACCCACGCGCTCTTCGCCGCCAAGCCACACATTTCGCGATACGGGACGCGCAACTATACCGCAGAAACTAACACGCGAATGGTCGTAAATGGCTCTTGGTTATACCACGCCACATGCGATCTGATGTCTGTGTGTATTTCCATGCCGACCCACAACATGCTCACGCTGGTGTGTTAAAAACATATCAGCGGATCCGCCAGCGTTACTACTGGCGTGGTATGTACACTTTTGTACGAAAATACATTCGGTCTTGTTCATTATGCCAACGACGAAAGACAGCTGCCCATTCACCCGGATTATTACAGCCTCTACCGTGTCCGGCGCGCCCTTTAGACCGCATTGGTATCGATCTATATGGTCCCCTTCCTTACACTGCCACTGGAAATCGATGGATCATTGTCGCCGTCGACCATCTGACGAGGTATGCTGAAACAGCTCCACTACCTACGGCTGGTGCACGTGACGTAGCCAATTTCGTTTTGCGACGCTTCGTAGTGCGTCACGGGGCACCACGTGAACTACTAAGTGATCGACGGCGTGTCTTTTTATCCGAAGTTGTACAACAACTCCTTCAGGCATGCCGCACGGTGCACCGCACCTCTACAGCCTACCACCCGCAGACCAACGGTCTAACTGAGCGCTTCAACCGAACGCTAGGAGACATGCTCGCCATGTATGTCAATTCCGACTAATCAAACTGGGATGTCATTCTCCCATTTGTGACCTATGCGTACAACACTGCGACGCAGTCAACCACAGGCTTCTCGCCTTTCTTTCTTCTATATGGGCGTGAGCCATGCTCCACCCTTGACACCATTTTGCCGTATCGTCCCGACGTCTCAGAGTTCAGCCCTCTTTCTGAAATTTTGCACCACGCTGAAGAGTGTCGTCAGTTGGCCCGATCATTCACCTCGGACAAGCAAGCATTCGAAAAAGAGTGCCACGACCGCGACCAGCAAGTTGAGACTTTTGCCGTGGGCTCGCTTGTCTGGCTCCGACTGCCCTTCCACTCCCCAGGTCTGTCCGCTAAGTTTGCCCCCAAGTTTCACGGCCCTTATCGCGTCGTCGAACGTCGATCTCCTGTCACATACGTGATCGAGCCGGTCACGCCATCTACAGACAGGCGATGCCTTGGTCGTGAGACTGTCCACGTGAGTCGTCTCAAGCCATATCACGACCCACTCCTAATCTCGTCACGTTGACTTGCCAGGATGGCTCGTCTTCGTCGCCGGGGTATTGTAGAGAGGAAGAAGAATATGTGCCGCAGTGGGTCACGCCTTTAGGAAGAGGAGCCGAGCGCGAGCTGTGCCCCCGAGCGTTGTGTTTCCTGCGTCGGTTACTGCCGCCCGCTTTCCGCATCAATAGACCTGCTATGCAAGTACTACTTGCGCCAATAAACCCCGTTTCAGTTTGAATTTCAGTTAATTTAATCTAGCTTGAGATTCAATTTAAGAAACTTTTCTTGTAATCATCACTATAAATATGACTTGTAGTGTTCCAAGTTCTGCGTGTAAAAGGTCATTGTGTCCCATCTCATCAATATAAAGTTTTCAGTAGTTTGAACTAAGTGGCCCAATCTAACCAAGCTCCATCCAACTTGATGCATTAAAAAGCTCAATAAATGACATTCAAATTGAACCTACCACGGATAATTCAAGGAACACGCCATGAAGGCTGGTTTTTACAGTAATTTTGTCGAACGGCTGATGCCAATTGCTAACCACCATCAGCATCATGATCCTCTGATTACTATTGTGTGATTGACACATGAGTGATGGTAAGCTCCAATTACGAAAGCTATTTTTTGTGGTCCACGATATTTTGTGACTGCGATGCTCATTTTTCTGAACTGTTTAGTTGCATAGGTTGCAACATTATTGATCTTTCACTGTGGCTCGCATGAAGGCACAAGTGTTTATGCGTTCACACCCTACATTTGGAAATTTTCCAGCACTTCTCTCCTTGACAACCTTTCAGTGAGACTGAGAATCGATGCAAGTGAACTGCTGATTTTTCAGACATGCTTGAAAATTCGGACACTTTCGTGGCGTCGTCATAATCCTCATAGACATCAATGTTTAAAAACATGAAATTACAAGTACTGAAACTCTTTGACGTCAGATCTTTTCTGACTTTCTGCACGAAATGAAGGTCCAAATTGAAATTCGTCGAAGTCCCCATGTTTATCCCGTCTATTATTTGGAAGATTTGAACCAGTGCTTTCACGAGTCTATCCTTTTGTGACCATAACAGTGTCCGAAATTCAGCTTTGCCGCAAGGCTTAGCGTTATGGGGTGGGGTAGACAAAGAATCTGAAGAAACTATTATCGAAGTGCAGTGCTTCACAGATCAGCAGTGAAAATGCACGAGGCATGATGGCCGCACATGGCAAACACATCTGTACAACTTGACCCTTCGGTGGACATTAGGAGGAAACAAATCTTAAAAACAGTTTGGTGGAATTATAAATAACTACTTCATTCCAAGAAAGCCAATCCAAAGTTACAAGTGTTTTACTGTGAAGAAAAAAAACGGGACTCTTTATCATAAGTGCCTTCAGCTAACTGCTCAATAGTAAGCGCGACCTAACGAAGTTGTGAGTGTACAAAATGCCCCGGGCCCGTGTATAGCCGGGAATGGAGTTGGCCTAAAGAACACTTTGGCAGCAACCGCATGCTTATGTCGGCTTAGTTGGTGATGTGCTGCACACAACTAGGAACAAATGGCTCACACAGCAGCAGCACCTGTGCTTGTCTCTTCTATTTTTCGTAATTTGTCTTGGTTTGCACTGAAGTTTCAACCTTAAAAACCTTAAAAGCAAATACTGCATGTCAGTAGATATTTTCTACACACACTGGATAAAGCCGGATGAGCAATCCTTTCCTCCAGAACAGCCTTTGCAGTCTGCGTCATTTCCAAACGCTTCATGTGAGAGAGGCATAATTTATTTCTGAAATTTCGTTGTATCATTTATGTGTACGGTTTATTGTCCAAAAACCACCATATGATTATGAGAGATGCCGTAGTGCAGGGCTCCGGAAATTTCGACCACCTGGGGTTCTTTAACGTGCACCCAAACCTGAGCACACGGGCCTACAGCATTCGCCTCTATCGAAAATGCAGCCGCCGCAGATGGGATTCGATCCCGTGACCTGCGGGTCAGCAGCCTTAGCCACTACAACACCGTGGCGGGACGAAATTTCGTGTATCATGAGAAGCGAATTTGCAACTGGAGGTTGGCAAGCAGTGAAGGGGAATAGCAGCAGGTACCGAACATATTTATGAGGCACGCCTGGGCACACCTAGGCACACCAAAATGCTGGGTAAGTGCACTGGGAGACCTAAAGCTGGTTTGGATGTGTCCATGGCAATTTGACCACTTGAGCACAATAAAAAGCATGAATTCGTTTCATCGGACAGCCGAGATTTTCGGAGAATTTCGTGGTTCCCAGGCAGCCTAAAAACTCAAACAAAGACTGTATTCGGCAGTAGTGTACCAATTATGAAGTAAATTGAAGCTAACTAAGTGAACATAAAGTCACCTGTTTTGTAAGTGGGACCTGAACCCACAACCTTTGCTTTACATTTCCACGGAGTGTATGTGTATAACCCTTTCTTGTCTGTTGTGTTTGTGCCCTTCACATCGGATCTCAGGGGTTACATGAACAGGTATACCAAACGAAACTAATGGGAAAGCATTTCCCATTAAGCATTTCCCAAGTGTCGATGAAACTTAAACGCGGCTCGAGAAAGCAACGAAGATAAGCCAGAAGCGATGCTCACGTGTGTATGCTTAAAGGGCCACTCACCAGGTTTGACAATTTTGAGCTGACAAGCGCAATGTGTAGACGAGGCGTTCATGATCACGTCCGCCAAAATTTGCAACGCTACGCGCCGCGGAAATGGGTCAAATTTCTAGATGAACGCTGCTCCCCCTCCCTTCTGCCTGCGCACGCCTAGAGAATGAGGGCACACAGCAATGCAATGACATTGGTCCTCTACGTAAACGACTCTGCTCTGACGCTGTCAACAGTATACCACGTGACATGGCAAAAATTATTTAACGCAACATGCGTAGTTTATGTATTTGTTGCTTTAAGAGATTACTAAAACTTGAAATAGATAAAGACGCAATAAAAAATTGTGCGCGTCTTTCTTTCATTTCTTCCCTTGAAATGCTTTGAGATGCGGGGGTAATGTGCGAGCGTTTCGCATGCGCTCGTGATGAACCAATTCGAAAAATTTTTGTGGCAAAATGTTCCTCATCGGACACCCAACAACTTCCACTGTCTAAATAAAATTCGGTATGGGGCCCAATGAGTGGCCCTTTAACAGCCAAGACGTTCGCGACCAACTTTCGAGTTTCACGGCAAGCTCCTTACCACACCTCGGGAAAGATCTAAACGTCTGGTTTCACTGAGTTGACTATTGCTTTAGAACCTTCTGCATTCCCGATGAGGCAGCCATACCATTCATTATTTCAGGGCTTTCAGCTAACGACTTTACAAAGATGCGTCACCACACGAAGGTGGCTAGTATCAGTACTTAGGCTGACATGAAGGCAGTGTGGCAGCTTGGGCTAGTTGGTATGGCATGACGATAGTTATAGCGCGAGAACAAAACGACGACACAGAGACAAGAAGGACACGAAAGACACGAGCGCTCGTGTCTTTCGTGTCCTTCTTGTTTCTGTGTCGTCGTTTTGTTCTCACGCTATAACTATCATCATGAAGGCAGCGTCCCGCCGATGTTATAACATGGACTGCGATGTAACATCTAAGCAGCGAATGTTCGGTGGAACGCAACGAACAGGGAGTCATGTACAGACTTCGCATACCGAAAGCTCGACCTGATGGAGCAGTGCAACTATCCTGTACTACAACAGGAAAAGGGCCAAGTTATCATGGCTACTCTGTCACCCAAGGCAAAAAAGCACTTTTTTGATAAAACATTTAAGCGGCTAGACGATATAAGCTCTCTTCTGCACTTTGACCAGATCAGAGATTCGAAGGAAAGCATTCAAATTTTGGCTGCAGAAGAGTGTGGAATGCCATCCACAATGCCATCCGCCGAATTCAATGTTATGGCAAAGCGTTCGCCTCGGAAGCCTCTGCGCCGTCGTCAACGCACGGACAGCATAGGGCCTAGCGGTTCCGCAGATGATGAAGAAGCTGAGAAAAAGGTGAAAGAGGATACGAAAGCAAGGCCATCACCGTCGTGGCAATTGACTCATTCCCCAACACGTGTTTTTGAAAGGTCGCAAGGAAATGCCCCGAGAGTTCGTAAACTGTCCTTGGACTGCTACAGAAGTGGCCATTTTGTCACACAGTGTCATCTACCGCTAACTGCAGAATTTTTGAAGTGGCAGGAAGATTTTGAATCTTCGAGCTCACAACAGCGGGGAAACGAACAGCTAGTGACGCCGATGCCCGCAAGCAGTCGCCAGTAATTGAACAGGTGTCATGTGTCTCTGAAGCGGGTACTTTTTCTGTTCCTGTCGCCATCAACGGACAAATGATCGAAGGCATCTTGGATTCTGGAGCTGTCAAAAGCTTGATTACGGCTCCAATAGTTGACAAACTCGAATTAAGCATAAGGCCTTCGTCCCTACATTTGGTAGGAGCAAGCGGCCATCAGATACAAAATTTAGGTCAAGTCAGTGCTGTGGTGACAGTGGATGACCAAACACCGCAGCATGACTTTGTTGTTGTTCCCCAGATACCTCACGAAGGAATACTGCTAGGCGATGACTTCTTGCGGGCTTCAAGAGCCGTCATCGACTGGGGCTCTGAGAGCTTCGCGGTATCGATCCCCCAAAGGCTACGCAAGGTTTACCTGGTTAGGGAGCAACCACTGCCAGCTTTATCACGGAAGTTAATTCCTGTGGCCTGGCATTGCGTGTCGGAAGATGAAAATCATTTAATGGTCATCACCGGAACAAATTTTTTGTACGACCGCTATTCAGTCATAGTGGATTCCATGGTAACAACTGCATCGGAAAATACAACGAAGGTTTTGATCACAAACTGCTCTTCTCAAGCCGTGTTGCTTCCTTATCAGATGACAATGGCCTCATTGAAGAAGCAAGCAGAATTGAGGATATTGAACTTTCTGGAGAGGACTGCCAACAGATCCTCTAAATTTCATGCCTTCCTTCTCCTGTGAACCTTGATTCACCACCAGCTCATACAGTTGTCGATCCGCAGCACTGTTCAATCGCAATAGGAGACGTCAGCTTTAACATTGGCACAACGCTATCTTCCAATGAGTTGTAGGTCGTGAAGGATTTGTTGGTGCAACATTCGGTTTGCTTTGCACAGTCAAGTACAGATGTAGGCTCCAGCACAGTTGACTAAAATTGCATTCCAACTGGAAACGTGAAGTCAATATCGCAACGTCTTCGCAGATTGTCATCAGCACAGCGTGATCTCGTCATAAGTATGATCAAGGACCTCATTGATGGCAATATAGTGCGACCTTCTCGGGGTCCTTGAGCGTCACCCCTTGTCATTGTAGCAAAGAAAGACGGGACGACGCGCATGTGCGTTGATTATCGACGTCTCAACGCTGTCACTGAAGACATTGTGTAACCTTTCCCAAGAATTGAAGATGCGCTGCAGGCACTTATCGGAAGCAAGTACTTTACTGTTATGGACTTGGTGTCTGGATTTTATCAGATCGCCATGCATCCAGATGACATACAGAAGACTGCCTTCGTCACGCTGTGGGGTCTTTACAATTTCCTCCGAATGCCATTTGGCCTTAAAGGTGCCCCATTCACATGTCAACGAGCCGTGGATACCATCATTGATGGTGTTAAATACGACAATGCCTTTGTGTATATGGATGACTGCGTAGTCTTCAGCCGGACATTTGAACAACACGTTTCCCACCTTCAGAACTTATTTACAAGGTTCGAAATAGCAGCCTTGATGTTCAAGCCACAGAAGTGTTTCTTTTTTTATACTGCCATCAATTACCTCGGGCTCGTCTTCACAAAAGATGGTGTATCTCCGGACCCATCGAAACTGGCAGTGGTTCAGGCTTTCTGGCCTCCTTGAAATGAACAGGAAATACAATCATTCATCGGGCTCACATCGTACTTCAGAAGGTTTATCCCGAATTACAGCGTTATTGCAGCACCTCTTCGATCACTCCTAAAGAAAAACGCTACTTTTTCTTGGGAACAAGATCAGCAAGTGGCATTTGAGACATTAAAGAACGCGTTGTGCCAGCCACCTGTCCTTAAGCTATTCTCCGAAAAACTAGAATTTGGTGTCCAAGTTCACACAGATACATCGCGGCTCGGCTTGAGAGGTCTATTGCTGCAAGAAGATGAAGAGCGACGATATTGTCCAGTGCTATACTTGAGTCAATCTCTCAAAGGTGCATAGTTTAATTATTCTTTGACAGAACTGGAAGCTCTTGCAGTAAAATGGGCATTAGAAGAGCTATGACCATACTTGATTGGCCGAAAATTTCAAGTTGTCAGCGACCACCATGCACTGTGCTGGGTCTTGTGCTACAAGAAAACCAATGCCTTCTTCGTTGGTCACTGATTCTGCAGGAATTTGACTTTAATGCCATCTATAAATCAGGAATTCTGCACAGTGCACCAGATTGTTTTTCCAGGAACCCCCCAATGTTGATGATGCTGAACCAATTCCTGCAGTACCATATCCAAAACTGCCGATTTTGTGACAACATGGGTAATGAGCAGCGTCAGGATGCATTTTACACTAAAGTCCTGAATATGCTTAGGGGTGCGCCGGGCAGGAAAAAGCAACAGAAATGCGTGCAGAAGAAGTTTATCACGCATAACGACGTGTTGTATAAAAGAGACCAAGGCCCAGTCAGCAGTCAATTTCTCCTCTGCCTTACTGCACAACGACAAGCTGAGGCACTTCGTGAAATGCATGAAGGACAATACGGTGGCCACATGGGCATCAGGCGAACATTCAATGCCCTTAGATCTAAGTATTACTGGCCGAAACTCTATGCAGATGTCAGACGGTACGTGTGTCACTGTGACCTTTGTCAGCGGTTGAAGATGTCGACATCGGTGCCTTACGGTCTATTACAGCTAATAGAAGTCCACAGCCCATTTCACACAGTTGGGATGGACATAATAGGGCCATTGAAAACTTCAAGAGATTACAAGTACATCATTGTAGCCATTGATTACCTCACTAAGTTCGTGGAGGCAAAACCACTCCGGAACATAGAGGCCGCAACCGTTCAGAAGTTTGTCGAACGACGGATCATCTCAAAGCACTGATGCCCAGCCACATTTATTACAGACCGCGGTACTCAAATGATGGCGCACTCTTCTGAAGCATACCTCAAACATCGGGGCATCAGACATGCTGCCACTACCGCATATCACCCCGCAGCAATCGGCTTGTGCGAAAGAGCCAATAAGACAATCAAACAGATTATTGCCATGACTACCGCGGGGGGAGAAAAATGGGCTGATGTCCTCCCTTATATTGTATTCTGTTACAACACCAGGTACCAAGACACGGTTGGTCAAACCCCCTTTGTTCTGGTCTACAGTAGGGATCCGGTACTACCATTAGATGTTGTTACGATACTACCATTAGATGGTTAGACAGACAGCGGCACTTCCAGTGCCGCTGTCTGTTTCCTTCTTTCTCTTGTCCCTCGTTATTGGCGCTGTTTTTTAAGTGAATCATGTCGTACCAACTCGCCCAAGCAACCACGTTAGGTACTTGGTGCGTGTCTCGCGCCTTTGCGCGAGGAAAACGAAGTAAATCGGCACCAAGCTCGCGGGCGCTCGAGGAACGTGGAATAAAAAAAAGGGTCTGGCGGTCCCTTCCTGATCTTTAAAGAGTGTGGACGTCCTTCTTACGCTGCCTCGGAACCCAGTATATCCGACGACCACAACGGCACGTCATAGCGACGGTGGCCCAACTTCGACGTCCAATAATCAAGCTCTTCTGGCTGTCACATCGCGTTCTTTGGTTTTGCTCTGACTTGTGGTAGCTGTTTACTACAGCTACCACAAGCGTCTATGAGCACAAAGGTTTGTTCAATCATTATTGATAAGATGTTAGTCGTTGGAATGGAGACGTACAACTAAACGTCAACGTAGATGCAGCCACATTAAGTGGTGCTTTAGCTTTCAAACACCAACTGACATTGCGCAAGTTCGCTTGTATCAATGTACAGTAGATTTTCAACTACGCTTTAATTCTGTGTTTTACCGATTCCTATGATGAAGGGATCAAGCATGTTTTTTTTGTTTGTTTTTTGTTTTTTGTTTTTTTTGAGAAAATCTCCTGATGGTTACACTCGTTGATGGTAGCAAGAGAGTTCACGTGTCATCATAAAGTGAGGCTGATGAGAGAGACTCACAGGGGTTTCGGCGAGCACTGCTGGAGACAGACTGGTGGGCAGCCTTCATGGCCTTGAGTAGCAGAAGCTTGTTCGCCTGCATGCCCTCGGGCACGCTCGATCTGCAAGAACCAAGAAGTAAGGGCTGCATCTGCAATCAGCTAGACCAAGCCATTCATTCACTGTACAGTCAGTCATACTGAACTGGGTCCCATTGAAACAGTCGTTGTGACTAGGCTTCAATGAATATCAATACGTAGTTTGTTCAACAGAAATAGCAAGTGAATATCAGCTAGTATTGGACAATTGCAATGAACAACGAGCAGCAGGATTCTAATAGTTGTGAGGAGAAAGTTATAAGCACCACAATATGCGATGCTTGCAAATTTACCATGTTTAGCCTTCATACACAAACCTGTACAACCAGCTCTTAAACGTAGAAGAAAATTATTCAGGGAGAAAAAGATATGCACACTTCACACTGAAGTGTGGCTTCACTGCAGCGTAGATTTCACCAACCGTATTCACTTGCATAATGATATCACTTATGTAATCCCGCCCCTATACTTTGCCGTCAAAATTTTGTCCAACCCCACCCCGCATAATGATCGCACACAGAGCTTGCTGTAGCAATAAGTTGTGTGTGATGTTTAGCTGATGAACATCATGTTTACCGTCTCACGAATGTTCCATAAGTAACTTAAGACTCGCCAAGAGAGTTGCACGCAGCAAACAGATTCTCAATTTACACCCACCCCACACGCAGATGCGCCACATTAGGATTGCAGTAAGGACAAATGCCACAGTTTTCACTGCATGCCCGCCATATGTTTTTACTTCTGTGGAAGCTGAACGCGCCCACCTCTGTTTCTGTTCTATTAAAACAGACATGGCTACACTACTGCCACAAATTTGCCTACTGAAATAAGATCATTCATTATTTCGACATAAGAAACTGCTTTGACACATGTGACCGACCCCTACGACTCACGGAAAAAAAAAACTGATTTGCCTAGCTTTGTCAGCTGCGAGAAATGTTTTAATATTCAGGACGACCGTATTCACTTGCATAATAAACCCACCTTTTTTTTTTTTTTTTTTTCAGAAAAGTTGACACAAATTTGGGGGGTAGGTTCATTACGCGAGATAAAAGTCACAAGAGTTATAACAGCGAAAATTTCATGTGACGTTTTTGCTCGTTTTCGCCCGTGAAATACACAACAAATCTTTTTTGTAGCCTGAAGCTCTTTTTGTTCACTCACGTAATGAAAGTGCCCAAATCAAAGCCAGCCGTGTAGCTAGCATACCAAAGGAACGCACCCTGCGCAGCCAGTGTCTCAACTAAGTTCAGAACAACAAACCCGACAACATATGCAGCGTGAAATCAGGGCGCACTAATGTTGCGGTAGATGTTGCGGGTGCACAACGCGCCATCGGCACGATGGGTGCGGTTTCGTTTTGTATGGCCTCCAAGATAGAGAGCGCGCAGCGTGTTACTACGCCACTTGCGCACCATTTTGGAGGCCATGCATTTTGCTATTGTGCCGCTGTGCTTGCGTGGCACTATAAGCAAAGAGGCTTCTCCTGCATTCGACAGATGGGGCTTTGTCGTAAAAGACGCCACTTTAAATTTTGATTGACATCGTACGCGTTCCCGCTGCTCGCAACTTTTTAGCATGGTTTCAAAACTATGTTTTGACTTTTATTGCGCAGTTATCTTGCGACATAATGGCTTGATTTACCATTGTTTCAATCGTCAATAGCACTGGCTATCATGCCGAAAAAATATGAACAGATACATTAAAAATATATTTTTTTCTCTGTTTTGAAGGACCAAGATAGGGGGTGGGTTCATTGTGCAAATGAGTTCATTGCACTAATAAATACGGTATTACAGCGGCATCTGGCTGTTAGCTGACCTGTTGTAGTACTGCAGCAAGAAGCTACCGATGTATTCCCGTAACTGCGGAGAATAAACACAAACAAAAGTTCACAACACTGCCATCCATCACCGCGTCTATGACCACGTTTTTTTCACCATGTGCATTGTCATTGTTTATATGAGTGCCATTTCACGATGGGGAGATAAGAGATTTACTACCATGTTTAAGCTGAAGGTGGTCGATTATGCGCTAGAGCATAGCAACCACCCTGCCAGCAGGCATTTTTATGCCGACCAAATCCAAACTAGGTACTAGAAGAATCAGTGCGAGAAGCTCATGGCTACCGGCAGCACGCACCGGGTTCTGCACGAGCCCAAATCTGAGAAGTTTTCAGACGTAGAGAAGGCGAACCTCGAAAACGTCAGGACATGGGCAAAGACATGCGGTGTCATTGGACATGATAAAGAAGCAGGCGCGCACAATTTCCCAGAGGCTGGGAATTTCCACAAAGTCCGTGGCAGTGCTATGCTTTTGGGCTGTCGAACCATGAAGTAGCACCTCCGATGAGATGGTCGCCAACAGCTCCAAGAAAGCGGCCACATCAAACACGCTCGGCAAAACAGAAGATGACCTTTCATGGTGCTGTGACGATGACATTGCCAGTACCAACTGGAAATTGTGTGCCAACGACACTGATGCCGGTGATGCTTCAGACTCTTAATGAAAGTCAGAGATTCAGTGAATGAAAAAATAGAAGGGTAATGTGCAATAAATGTAGTTACAGCGTAATGTGCGCATTACAAAGGATTATTTTTGGTTATGTTTGTGATAGCTATTGCAAGAATCATGATCTGCAACTCGTTAGCATTTTGGATGCTCGAACAATTTTTTCAAAAAAAAATTTACTGCGTCTTAACAATCGCACTGCGAAATTTGGGTCTTTTTTTTTTTTTTTCAAGTGCGCTCATCATGGGAGTAAATACAGTAAATATATGCACCTTACAACTACGGCTTTACAGTAACGCGGCCTTACAAAACAGGGTAACCACCTTTTCTGGTGAGTTACAAGCAGTAGATAATGTCAAAACATTCATTTCGAATGTTTGGAAATTTTAAATTTGTGTCAAAGCGAATATGAATACACTCAAACATCGATATAACGAACATCGATATAACAAGATGTTGGTTATAACGATGTAAATAAAGAATAATCGTGCAACAGACATAGTGTTAGGAATATACCTTTAAAACAAACTTTCAGATATAAAAAACTTGAACAGTTGTTCAAGCTTGGGCCATCAAGCTGCCATAATGGGCATTTCTTCAAAATGTTTTTGGAAATCGCATTAGATCAGCAGGCTCATGCTCATATCATCTAGCGGGCCACATTAGCGAAATTTAGTCCAACGAGGGCCAGGGTAGCGAAGAAAGTAGAAGTGGGGGAGGGGGTATTTTAACAAAAAATCGTATAACGTTAACATTTGAAAGAACGTCTTCTGCATATCTGACAAGCGGGTCATATCTGCAAGAGACTCACGCAGGTTTTGACAAAAACATCAAATCTATACGCTCTGCAGAATGGCTAAACCTGAAAAACAGAGTTTGTTCTATGGTGACGTCTCAGAACATAGTGACCTCAGGAAGAAAATGCTGGAGATCAATCATGTCTCTGAAGTTCCCAGAGCAAAGCATTACTGCCAATCTTCGAGAAAATAATGTGAATACCATTTTTTAGCAAAGGTACAAATGTTTATTCTTATGCCATGGGCCGCAAGCGAAAGGTAGGAGGACCCCGTGTTTATTTAAGACCCCTGAATTAGACACTCAAGGTAGCCTCCAAGCTGTCCAAGGTGACATCCACTTACCTCCTTTCGGAAACTTTGACCACGCTTACAATGGAGCCCACTGATGGGTTGCTTGGGTCGTACTCTTCGTCGTCATCTTCGGCCTCGCTCAGAAAGTGCGGTTTCCGGCGCACGACGGCTGCTGCTGCTACCACAGACTTCTTGGTTGGCCGTTCCTGCAATCATAATTACGTTTCCCCCAATTAGTGACAGGTGGCCTCAATGTGTACACGCAGTGCATAACAAAACTTGGATAAAGGAAAGTTGTTTTGCAAGCGAGAAAACAAGAATGCCTGCCCTCTTATACTGTTCTCAAGGGCTCCAATAATTGAGGCCATGTCAGCACCAGCACTCAAGGCCTGCCATACAGTTACTAGGCATCTCAGTGCTCGTACTGTGCAAGGAGAAAGTGGGTGTGCATGTGCATAATAGCAGAATACATACAATGTAAAAGAGGTCATTCTAATGCTTCAGTGGCATACTAATCACGTAACCCCTATGCATTGGGGTGAAGGTGAAATTCCAATACTGCTGCTGCTGCAAGTAAGTCAGTCAACTAACTTTATTTGGGTCCTAAGGAAATACAGAGTCGTAGTTGTGGGCGACACCCACATTGGGGCCGCAAGACCATGGTCCTCCACCCGTTCATGGGCCCTTTGAACAGCCCTTAGTTGCTCATAGAGATTGCTGCTTCAGAGGGCTTCCTCCCAGTCCTCTTGTTTATTAAAAAAAGCATTTTTTAACGCCGAGCATTGCCAGAGCATGTCAGTGGATCACCACGTGAGAGTGCTAGGTCACTCTTGCAAGATCATGAAATTGCCGACAGTAGTAACTTCGATTATTTTATTTGTTTACTTATGCTACAGTGTGCTCTTGATAGTTCAAGCCCGAAGAAAGCCCAATTATTCATTTAACCTACCAGAAGTTCTCATAAATGCGACAACGGGCAACATACACACTTGTATTGAAATGAAACATTCACATGTACATATTTGCCAACCTGGAAACCTCGAAATTTCAGAAATTAGGAAAGGCAGATGTATCACATAAAAAAAAAATAGTGTTCTATGCACTGTTCCTCGGGGCTGCACAAAGATCACAGACAGCTCTGAATAATTTTCAGTAATGCTTTTTATACATCACTGATCCTACATGTATAGTCGAGCCCACATATAACGGCCTCACTTAAAAGGAACTTTCGCTTAAAACTAACAATATCCTCGTGACCGTGAAAATATACATTGGTTCAATGGCACAAAATCGCACTTACAACGAACTTCTCCCGAGCGCCGCTGATCAGTTACAGCGAACGGAGTCGGCGCTCCGCCGACTTCCTGAAAAACCAGATCAGGCATCGGCGAGGAGCCCATACAACCATATTGTTAAACGATGAACCTGCCTGTGCACTTCTCTAGTTGCCGCTCTCCCCGACCTATTTTTGTCACCCACCCCTTCGGCCTTTGTTCTTCCTCCCCACTACTCTGAGCACCCCGCATCCCCAGACGAGGCCCGTGTTTTTACACTGCCACCGATCTTTCAAAGACCAATCGGCCATCTACCCTGTTTTTGATCGCTGGTACCGTCGCTGGCGTCGCCGGCCTGGAGTGACCAGACCATTTTCCAACATCGTCGGCCACCAACTGTATCCGATCGTCTGCGCCTAGGGCACGCGTGTACACTACCCCACCGACTCTGATAATTTGCGATTCGTTTCGTGTTTGGGACTTGTTCTCACTCACTTCGCACTCAGCTCAGCATGCCCTCCGCACGCGTGCGGAAGATCAGAAACGGCTGTTAATGTGCACAGAACGCATCGCAGAATATCGAAGTTGGTGAGGCCACGCAAACCCTCCAGCACAATAAAACGATTCCTTGACCACGGCACCCGATTCTTTGAACACCGCCACGTGCACCAATCCAGGCGGCCGTGCTTCGACTTCTGCATGCGCAGGCTCTCTGTCAAGTTTTTCACGTGCGAGTTGCATGTTTCGCGGACCTTTCAAGCAAGCTACCCAACCTGCCTCCTTTTCGTGTGTTTTGGTTTTCAAGGTCGCCCTCCCGTCTCATCCTCCACTCTGTCGCAACTCCTTGCCCTTCTTTCGCAAGTTTGCTCTCCTCTCTTGATCAAAACCCCTTCGCCAGTCTCCACCGCTCCGCGACGCCAGCCACGCTGGCTCGAATTAGTTTCATTTTCTGTCTAGAAACGAGCACAGAGCTGTTCTACGCGTTCTGGCATGTTTGTCACGTGTGCGCGTCTGGCTCACTCTTGGTGTGCGTGTGTGGTCAGGATGGCAGACTGGAGGACTTGCACGCTTTTTCCTGCCGCTCAACAAAACGTCGAAAGTGTGACCGCCTGGCTTGAGCGTTGTTACGACTGTCATCATTCTTGAAGTTTTTCGGCCTTTGTGAACGGGACGAAAATATTTCGACGCATTCCAAGCAAGGGTGTGCCGTCAAGACGGGTTGATTTCCTCTCGGCGAAACCTGAACGATGGGTTCGAGACTGGTTCGCACAAAGAAAACGCACCAGCCAAGAGAGGCCATTGTGAGCTCGACTCAAGAAAGGCCATGGTGTTTGCTGCGAGCAAGGCTTTCGAGGCAGACATGGAGGCAGCTGGGCCATTTTCAAGGTCACCGAGGATCTGAAAATCTCTGAACCAGCATGGTATTTGCAGTTCAGGCTGCAAGCTAAAGCCAAATTGGTTGTGGCTGCATCTTGCGAGGACAAGCGGAGCCCCGGGATATGTGCAGCTAAGCCGCAGCTTCTAGCAAACAACCAGGAATGGAATGTGGGGGTGAAGAAAAGGATAATGCTCTATCTGCTGCAGCCCTTGCCGGAGCCCGCCTCGGCGACGAGGGATTAGTTGACTAATCATCCCCCCCCCCCCCTTTCTCCATAGGATCAGCTGAATGGGGTGGCATGCTTTGAAGGTATGCTGGCCCATCACTACATTGTCCTACCCAAACAGTCAGGCAAGTTTGACACGTGTACTGACAGCCGGTTTTTCGAACCTCACCCAGCTGCCAGAAGAATCTTGGAAACCAAGATCATCGGACATGCGCGAAACTTGGTGACGTGTGCGAAAACGTCAATGCTGTGCTTTGGTGACCATATTTGGGCATCGTGTGGACTATGCCCTCTCCGCATGCATTGTGTGGTGTCTTTCCTCTCCTTCGTGGGTGGAGCACCTAGACCATGGAGCGCCCTATTGGCGGAAGCCGTGGACAATGTGCCCAGGGTTGGCAACTAGGTGCTATATAAGCCGAACACTTTCGTGTATTTCAAGTTCTACAGTTCAACAGTTCTCCTGTACAGTTTTTGACTTCTTGGTCTTCTTTCGAACTCTCGATTACTAACCATGTAAATAAATAGTTGTCGTTTTCACGAGTGCCTCAACTGACTTGTTCGACGATGGGTCCTAGTACGGGGGCCCACTACCAAACTGAGACCCGCGGGACCCGGAGTCGCAACAACTGAATGGCAGCGGTGGGATCGCGTCAACCCATGTCGCAACCACTGGATTCAGCGGAGAAATAGCGTCAACCCAGGTCGCAACCACTGGATTCAGCGGAGAGATGGCGTCAACCCAGGTAGCAACGACTCGATGACAGCAGTCAGATGCTACGACCCCATCGACTTCGAGAGGCGATTGGACAACGGTCGGAAGCTCTGAGCTCATCGACTTGAGAGGCAGCTGAACGGCACTTCTGGGGTGACACGAGGTCATCGACTGCGAGAGGCAACCGGAAGGCACTGCTGAGATGCACGACGCTGGAGGTACAACTGCGAGCCAGGTGAGTGCCGACTTTCTCTGCTAAACTTTACCAGGCATTTACTAATGTGCGAGTAAACGCTGGTAGGGAGAATAGCTTTTTTTGTCATTGTGTAACTGGCGTCAGGCAGATTGTGAGATAGCTTCATTAAGCTATAGTCTGTGGGTGACGGCAAGGTTAACAGTGACAGATCTATTTTAGTCATCAGGTTAACAGATAACTTGCGTCGGGCAGATAATTGTGAGATAGCGTGTTTAAGCTATAGTCTGTGGGTGACGGCAAGGTTAATGGTGACAGGGCTGTTTTAGTCATATGGTTAACAGATAACTTGCGTCGGGCAGATAATTGTGAGATAGCTTGTTTAAGCTATAGTCTGTGGGTGACGGCAAGGTTAACAGTGACAGAACAGGATTCCGTGTAAGAAAGGAAGCTTTTGCAGACTAAGTTAACAAGTAACTTGAGGCAAGGCAGAAAACTAGGGCTGTCATTGTCAGGGTTAATTAGCTGCAAGACAGGAATCATTTGTGGAACACAGAACGGTACCGGAAGCAGTCATGAATCTGAAAGCCCTGCAAAAACCCGTATTGCTAGCGATCGCAGAGGAGTTGAAACTGGATGTGTCGGGCTCCCCAAACAGAACAGAACTGATCGAGCGGATCGTCGGGACAGGGACAAGCGATGAGGACCTCTCAGAGTATGTCGAGAGCATTCAACAGAGAAAACAGGCAGAAGAAGCCGAAAGGATACGTACACACGAAGCTACGATGCAGGCCATTTTTGAGAGGATAGAAAGGTCGAATAATCGCATTCGGGAACTGCATCAGGATCTTCGTCCGTCGTGTATATGTGAAGTATGTGTAAAGCCTAAAAGGTGCGGTGAAGTGGCGAGTACGGTGCAGTGTGAAGTCACCAAAAAAGCCGCTGTTTGCGAGGTACCGCCCGAGAAAGGTACGCGTCTCTATCAGTGCGACATGCAAAGTGATCCTTCGGCGGAGAGAAAAGAGCAACAGATCGTTAGTAAAATTGCGCCAAGGAAAAGTACGCGACTCTCCGATGATGCGAAGGTAGTGCATGTAGAGAGCGGGACGGCGGCTGGTATGCAAACTGTAGCAAGTCCAAAAGGTGTTCCATGTGAGACCGAGGCTGGTTCCAGTCACCCTGGTGGAGTCATTGAGCAGATTGATGAGCTGGAGACCACGCTCGAGCCTCAGCAGGGAAATGACCTTTTGGAGGTTGAAAGAAAGGCTGACGAAGGTAGTCCTAACTGTAGCGAAGACATAACGCTACTGAAACCCGACAGTACTGCCAGCGAGGGCGAGCTACTGTTGAAAGTATCTCCTACAGATAGCGTGGGAAATACCTCAGAGGGTGAGAAAGTACATTGCGAGGCTGTCGTAGGTGTACAAACAGGCGCAAGTTCGGTAGAGGATCGTTTCGAGGAAAAGTCTAAACCCAGCAGCATGAACAGAGCTTGTGCGGTGTTAGAGACATGCCTCGTGCAGCGGCACGTAAACGATCGGCCGAACGATAAAAACTACCCGGAAATTGAGAAGGACGCGAATTTCCAAGAGTTCTGACCTGTGGAGGGCCCAGCGTCTGGTTTTGCGAGGGGTAGCACAGATAAGTTAGCCCGACAGAGCAATGGAGCGGAGAAATCGAAGGGCAAAGGTTGCAGAAAGGGTGATGCACAGGCACACCTGAATTGTAAGATTGCCGATGACGCAACCAGGGAAGTTCGCAACAACCAAAGAAAGGTTGCACGTAAACGTCACCGCAAAAGAAGGAAGCGGGGACGTGCGGCACCACAAAAGGTGGAGGCAGAGGGCATGCCGCAGCGAAAACGGAAGGGTTGGCCATTGGGCAATTCTACAAATCGTACTTCGCGGCGTATGGTCAGGCGAAATTGGCGAGAGAGGAGTAGCGGAAAGGGACGCGGGTCTCCAAGAAGGAAGGCGTGGTTGAAAGGAACAGGTTTGCGTTGACAACGATGTTGACAAGTTCTTAAAAGAAAGGCTGCGAGTCCTAAATTCAGGGTGGAACCAAACACCAAAGGAAAATGGCGTTTCCTCCGCACTTCTGGAATCTTCGGTGTTACGAATAAAGCAGGCCAGAATCAGCAATGAGGCGAGATAGCAAAGTTGGGCTAGGAGCTCGCGCTCATTGTGGCCTCTGGCGATCGCGAAAGCGGCAGAGAATACGACCGCCACGTGCAAGGCTGAAAGCGTGAAGGTCAGCTGCAAGCTTTTCGCAGAATGCGACCTGCATAGTTCTGGAAGGTAATTATTTGAATATTCTTCTACTTATGACCCTTTGAAGTAAAGTTTTCTTTTGTCAGGAAGGTAAAAAAAAAACTGGTTTCAAAGGGTTCGTGCCGAATGCGGTATGTTGTGGTTTTTGTAAATATTTGCAAACAAACACGCATTTAGAAGATATTTAGATGGTACAAAAGCGTACGTTGGTCGGGAGATGTTACAGTGCTCTATAAGTGTGAATAGAGCTAAAAGACCTGAAAGAACCCAGTGCGTTCTTTATCCAAGTGGCTAGCATGATAATGTAACATTAACCAAACAAGACTATTACGCAAGGTTTAGTTCCGTCCCTTTGGTTTTGATGGCATGCTTGGGTATCGCGCGATAGTTTAAACAAAGCGTTACGCGTTACCGAAAGTCGAGGTTAGAGCGACATTTCGGACGGTTATAGGATGCAGATGAATGTAATCTGAAAGATTTGAGTCTGTCAAGGTGTGTCCTACTAAAGACGTGAATAACGGTAAGGTTTGAGCTTGGGTTATAGCGTCCGCAGAGAACTGCACGATGGCTTAACTTTTTCCTTGTGCGTAAACGGAACTCATGCGAGAATTCTTTGTTTTGAGCTTTTCGTTGGTTTGAAAGTGTCCTGCTTAGGTGGTGGAAAAGCCTAGTGAAGGCAGCTCAGAAAAATAGCTTACTAGGTTACCAGCTGAGTTTTATCGAGGTGGAGCATTGTCCTCTCTCGGAGCTACTGCCTTTCTTCTCTAAGGATGGCCGCCTTCTGCGTTGAAGCCTCGTTTTGCAACAGTATACGTTTGACATACGTTTCAAAAGAGGGATACCCCATGGCAACACTGAGTGTTTAAGACGCTGTCCCTGACGCGAATGCCATTCTCAAGAGTTCAGCAATATTTTTTTTCCTGACCTATACGAGGACCATTGGTTAGGTTTTGTTGTTGTTTTGTTGTGTTTTAGAGTTCGTTGAACTCATGGTGAGTACATTGAAGACACCACTATTCAAGGTTTCAGGTTGGGTGTGCTTTCCGTGCTGTTATTCTGTTTCACTCAAACGTAGGAAAGGAATTTAGAATAACTAGTGTACTTCTTTTAATTAGTTGTAAAGGGGTAAATATGCCTGGTGGGGTTTGACGGAATTGTCTGGCCCTCACTAGGTGAGTGGTTGTGTTTCATATGCGTATGTGATGTCTTTTGAGCCAAAATGAAGCAGGTGGTCACTACTTCATCAAGGACAGTCTTCACCTTCACCAGACCAGACGTCAGCACTGATCTCTCCGAACTGTGGCTGCAAACCTCAGCCCATCGAGATCTTCACCCCACCGCGCGAGAGACTGTTACGACCGTCATCATTATTGAAGTTTTTCGGTCTTTGTGAACGGGACGAAAATATTTCAACGCATTCCAAGCGAGGGTGTGCTGCCAAGACGGGTTGATTTCCTCTCGGCAAAACCTGAACGATGGGTTCGGGACTGGTTCGCGCAAAGAAAACGCACGAGCCAAGAGAGGCCATTGAGAGCTCGACTCAAGAAAGGCCATTGTGTTTGCTGCGAGCAAGGCTTTCGAGGCAGACAAGGAGCCAGCTGCGCCATTTTCAAGGTCACCGAGGATCTGAAAATCTCGGAACCAGCATGGTATTTGCAGTTCAGGTTGCAAGCTAAAGCCGAATTGGTTGTGGCTGCATCTTGCGAGGACAAGCGGAGCCCCGGGATATGTGCAGCTAAGCCGCAGCTTCTAGCAAACAACCTGGAATGGAATGTGGGGGTGAAGAAAAGGATAATGCTCTATCTGCTGCAGCCCTTGCCAGAGCCCGCCTCGGCGACGAGGGATTAGTTGACTAATCCTCCCCCCCCCCCCCCCCTTTCTCCTTAGGATCGGCTGAATGGGGTGGCATGCTTTGAAGGTATGCTGGCCCATCACTACATTGTCCTACCAAAACAGTCAGGCAAGTTTGACACGTGTACTGACAGCCGGTTTTTCGAGCCTCACCTAGCTGCCAGAAGAACCTTGGAACCAAGATCATCGGACGTGCGCGAAACGTGGTGACGTGTGCGAAAACGTCGGTGCAGTGCTTTGGTGACCATATTTGGGCATCGTGTGGACTGTGCCCTCTCCGCATGCATTGTGTGGTGTCTTTCCTTTCCTTCATGGGTGGAGCACCTAGACCATAGAGCGCCCTATTGGCGGAAGCCGTGGACAATGTGCCCAGGGTTGGCAATTAGGCACTATGTAAGCCAAACACTTTCGTGTATTTCAAGTTCTATAGTTCAACAGTTCTCCTGTACAATTTTTGACTTCTCGGTCTTCTTTCGAACTCTCAATTACTAACCATGTAAATAAATAGTTGTCGTTTTTACGAGCGCCTCAACTGACTTGTTCGACGATGGGTCCTAGGACGGGGGCCCGCTACCAAACTGAGACCCGCGGGACCCGGAGTCGCAAGAGCGTACTCTGCGCGTTAGGTGCTGCGTTGCAGAGGGCTTGCTCATAGCTGTTGACCACCTGGCAGCCAACTTGCCACTTCGGGAGTCCTGATATTCAGCTGTGCAGATGGTGAAAATTTCGTGGGCGGCGGTCCCAGCTACATGCGCGTGAAACTGTCTTCGCGAGGCCGACTTCGTTGACGTTGGGCCCGATGCCGAGCCTGTCGCTTCTGAACAGGATCACTCTGGCAGCAATTTGTGGCAGCGCGTCGCCGACTCAGACCTGGAGAGCGCGTGGTCCCGCTGTTGCGATGGTTAAATTACGGCCGATGATGAAGCCGACTCTGCGGACCCATGCACGAATTATGGCATTGTGAATGAAGTGCGTGGCGAGAGCGATTTGGAGGAATCGGATTGCGAGAACGACGAAACTTTGGAGCCAGTGTCCCATGCAGCTTATGCCACTGAGGTCGGCGAACGAGCACCCTGCCGTTTTAAATGAACTCGAGATCGCCCTTATCGCTTTTGCTCTTCGAAACACGTGCATCACGGACTTTTTTGGGCAGAAAAGTTCGTGTTTTCACTCGCAACTTTTTTAAAAACGGTGTTTCATTTACTACGAACTTCGGGATACAGCGAACGGATGCCGCGTCAGGCTCAGGTTCGTTATAAGCAGGCTCGACTGTATTCACTACTACACAAAGCATGCACGTGAATGTAATCAAGGAAGAAAATATCCTGTAACCTGTGAGAAATGGTTCCCCTTTCTAATATATCAGCGCGCTTTTCCGCATGAAGCCACTGAACTGTGGTGAAAGTAACATAAGTGTTCCGCAAGTGATGGACCAAAGCCAGACAGTCTCCATGTATTTTTATTGTGATAGCAACAATATGAACACTCTCGGCAGGATCTTGCCACCAGCGTCAGCGTTAACGCTGCTGTCACTCACCGTATATGTATACGTATCTATATAAAGAAATATGCAAGAAAGAAAAAAATCCAGGAAAAGACTCCGCTGCGCGAAGTCGAACTTGGGTCCTCTGCATGGCGAGTGCGAGGCGTTAACCACTGAGCCACCGAGGAGCACGTCCTTCAACGTTCAAACGGAAAGCTATTTACATCTACCCCTTACCGCTGCTGACAAGCAACTCAAAGGGAATTATCGTGTTTTCAGCATTAACAGCAAGATGGCGCAATGAGCGCGCGTCGCCGCATCGTGCGGCGGCGCATGCTCTTATCTTCCACCCGTACTTAGCCCCGCTTAGAGTAGAGGACAACATCCCTCGCGCACCCTTCTAATGGCTAAAGTACTCGGCTGCTGACCCACAGGTCGCGGAATCGAATCCCGGCTGCGGTGGCTGCATTTTCGATGAAGGCGAAAATGCCGTAGGCTCGTGTGCTCAGATTTGAATAGATGTTAAAGAACCCCAGGTGGTCAGAATTTCCAGAGCCCTCTTCTACGGCGTCTCTCATAATCATATGGTGGTTTGGGACATTAAACCCCACAAATCAACCTCGCGGTGGGGAGAATCGTACGTCTTGGCTGGCCTCGGGCTTTATCTGGAATAATTCTGTTATGTTACCGGGCACACAAAGGTCACTGCAATCATTGCAGTTTTCGTTTGTGAAAAGGGCGTGCTTTTCAGACACAGCTAAGCAAGAACTCAGATGCTTATTCGCGTGCATCTGTACCTGTGAGTAGGTTTCGTGCGTCATTTCTTATTTCATTTATTTGTTGTTGTTTTTTCTGATCGAGAAATGCGGGGCACGTTTTGATCTGCTTTCCATTCTGCACGTGACCTGCCAATTTGTTGCTATCGCATTCACTGCTCACTTTTGCAGCAGGGCTGTGCCGTTTTTCTTTTTTTTTTGTTCTTCCTTAATAACCTTAGGATTGTTAAAGGCAGATACTTATCAGCATGAACAAGACAACTATGTATTATCTGTACCAATGCAATGAAGCAGATTGAAAGGAGAACAGTGTGCAAAAATGAAACATGAAGAGGTAAAACTTGAAGCATTGAAAACGACAAATTTGACATTTGTCTTGTTTAACCGAAGATGTGAATTATATTAAGTATCCTGTATTATCCTGGCATTCACAGGACAGCAAAGGCGGCAGTGATCTTGGTGAGCTATTGTGTTTTCTACCACCCTTTCCAAGTAGCGCAAGCATTTGCTGTTCTCTGAAAATTTGTCCATGGGCTTGTCTGGATAATAGAACAGAGCTTCGCAAGTGGAGTGATTAAAGAACTCAAGCTTTCTGTTTGGCAGTTGCAGTCATTTATGTTCTCCTAGTATGAATACATGCATAGCTGCAGTTGACAGGAAGGAACCCCTGCACAAGAAGATGCAGGTGGTCATGCATGCAAAAAAACTAAAGCCGCCTTTCGCACCTTGGAGGACTGTTCGGGTTCAAACGCCCTGGGAATGGGTCGCACCAGAGAAACACTGCTGCTCGCACCACCGCTGGCCATTCTGGGCTGCTGTGTTGTCAGCGGCTGCTCCGCCATGGCACGCAAGTCGTCTGCCAGATCGTCATCTGTAGCCAAGACGCGCAACGCCCATTACAGCACAGATCGGAGGATACCAAACTAAATGAAAGTGACTGTCAGATTGCACTCTGAAGCCTTACTGTGAACTGCTACTGTAAAATCATGCGAATACATTAAGTACAGCTAGAACAGCACACTATCTTAAACATTTATTTACGGCAAAAGCGCCATCAGTTTCGCACATGACAGTAGTTGATAAGAAGCACACAAACACAGCTCACACAAATCAGGATCGCTTGCTGGGTTTGCCTCGAAACGAGAAGGAACACACATACCTGGCTCAGGGTCGACTTTCAAGGCAAGGACTTCGTCGCTGTACTCTGGCAGAGACTGATCCTCCAATAACGAAGGGGCCACTGCGATTGCAGTTGTTGCGGGTGCCGCTGACTGTGCCTCGACCACCTCCTGTTGCCTGGCAATGTCGAGGTGCGGGGGCAGCACGGGCCGTATGGGCTCAATGGGTGATGATGATACATGCGGTAGCAGCTGCTCTTTGCCGCCACGCTGCTTGGCCTCTGAACAGTGTTAAAGCACATGTGTAACCTGTTAATGACAGGTAGCTGTGTGTACTGTTAACAACAGCAAAAATAGCGTGCCCAACAGAATATCAGCAGTACAGTGATGGCAGGCGACATGCCACTCTTGAGCTCTTCTTCAGGCATACTGTTCGTCAGTGCACTTGAACTCAAGCTCATCTTAGAATGAAGTCATCTGTCATCATCATCACATCAAAGGTTAATAAAAACACCACAGAAGCAGATGCATTGTAACCCTCGCAGCTTTAGACAAACAAATGATAAAGCACCTTTACAACCACTCCTATAAAATGCCTATAGTAAAAAACTATGACTCAGGGACCTTGCAGAGCTTTTCTAGGGTCTACATGCAAACGCAACAACTCATTACACCTGCTTTTCAACAAACTTGGCAGTTCTATGCATCCGGATGCGAGACTTAGCCTATTGAAGTGGCAGTCCAAAGGCACGATGAAACTTGCAATATACTATTTTGGTGAGACCACGATGGGGCACAAAATTCGGAAAATAACTATTTCTGAAATAACACAAATTTTTCGTTTGCGATTCTTTCTTTATCCTTACTGAACATGTTACTTCCATGCATTGAAATAAAAAAAAATATATGGTCTTGGAAGTAAAATAAAAATACGCTTGACTGAGCCATACTTCTTTGCAGACTAGTTCATTCATACTGAAAAACTCTACTTGCTGTGCTGGTAGGAAGAAAGAAGAAGCAAGACAGGAAAGAGCACAGACTACCAAATGTTTTCAAGGTCAATAGACCTCTGCTGGTGCATGTCACAGTGTGACATCACCGGTGCACGTGCAGAGTGGCAATTGTCAAAATATTCCCACTGGTGGCACAGTGACGTACAGTCACGGGGTGCATAAGAGAAGGTTTTTTCCCTCTGTTTTTGAAGCTTTAACTTCATCTTACTGAGGCAATATTACTGCGGTATGTGTCAGAGGACATCTAGGTGTGATAAACTGCGTGATGAAATATTTCCATCGAAGGCTCGCTCATTCCTTTGGAGAATTGCACACACGTGGTGGCCTGTGTGAGGAACAGCGGCACTGCCTTTGAAAATGTGCAGTGTTTGTTGTGGCGTGTAATGTGCATTGAGAAAGACATCGACAGTATTGGTTCACAGCGACGCTGCGAATACTGTGTGTGTGGTGTGGGCTGCGTGAATAACAATGTGTCTTGTTTGAAAAAACATTGCCAATCATTGTGGGCCGGTGGCAGTAGCCGGTTATCGATGAAGCTCCACGATTCGATATTTTAGTCAAGATAAAAACGCATTTGGTGCAATCATCTGTGAGTGGATACATCTCCAAATTTGTGCTGCATGTAGAAAAAAAAATTGCATGATCTTTGGGCTAAAAGATACGACTATGCATGATCTATAAGCATGTTAAATACTGCCAAAGCTGCATATACACATCACCAAGGCAAATACCCAAAGCCAATAAAGGTATAACTCTTATTATCCGAGACCTCACATGTCTCAATATAAAGAGTGGTTTATTCTTGTTTCACTTACAGGTACTTTGTACCTTTAGAGCTCGATCTTTATGAAGTGAAGATACGCATTACGAGGAGCAATGTAAGCATGCAAACACATTGTAGGCATCAGATTTAGCAAGGCAACGGCGCAAAAGTTTATGTACATAATTAAATGGGTACTGACACAAAAACTCTGCCGTCGCGTTTTTTTCGCTGCAATGCATTGCTGGGAGCCTGTTAGTCATCACACGACACATCGTTTCAGCACGCGAGATAATTAATTACAGGCCCCTCATTATCAAGCGGTTTCAGTTTTGGTTTGAGAGTTCCAAAAACTGGGTGCAACTGTCGCCATTTAGCTTGTGCAGCTCTTGACCACATCAGCACACAGAACTGTGACACACTTCCGCATGGTCCGCATCAAGAACTAAGCCCAAACCCCATAAGCGCGAAAATGCACGCGACAGCGACGAGCGACGCGACGTAGATCGTCTTCGCGCGATCAGTCGCTAGCGCAGGCAAACCTCATTCACGCGACGGCTTCGGCGAGCGAACTCCACTGTTGCTGGCATGAGGCCGTCTACTCGCACCAAGAAAACTGCGTAGCGAGCGGTATGCAATTTAAAAATAAGATAACTGTTGTGTAATAAAAAGGAAAGTGTTTATTATTGCCTTGCAGCACTTTTTTATATGCACATGCGTAATAAACATTGCGTTATTTTTTGTTGCGCAAACGTGACTCGGGCAGGGTCACGTGCACCTACGTAGTCTTTGTCTTTTCCGGTTTTTGGCTATTGGCTGCTTGAGCCCAGCACTTTCGGGCAATGAGCGACGGTTTCCAAATCGGGAGAACCGAGCGATCGCGCGAAAACGAGCACGCGACACGTCGCGCGAACGCCCTGTTTCGTCGCTCATAGCGTCGCTCGTCGCTGTCGCGTGCATTTTCGCGCTTATGTGGTTTGGCCCTCACTTTTGAATAGGAAACGGGAGTGGAATGTCGGCAAACACAAAACTTTCTAAGCGTGCGCCACGGCCACGCACTTGCAACCAGCCACCGAGAAATATAGACTTTGGGAACTAACGAGCAAAAGAAATATGGCGACGATGATGTCATCATAGCTTGTTTTGTTGACCGCAGCCTGGTGACATGAGGGAAGTAGGGGTCCCCTCGGGGTCCCTTTCGAGGGTGTCTATAGCACTATGAAGTTGGTCGTTCACGTAAACTTCAAAATTAATTTTAAAAACCTTCCAAGCTATATTCGCTGTTGATATCTTCCAGATAATATACAAATGTTCACGAGAATCGACCCTGCAGGCAATCTCGGCCCCGAAATTTCGTGTCAGTACCCCTTTAAGTTATCGGGTATAAAATCTCAAACTTTCAGTTAGTTACGAGAAACGCTATCAAAGCGTTCCTCATAACCAACTGAAATTAATTTTAATGAGGATTTGTTAACTTCAGCTTAACGCACAACAAAAAGTTTCCTGATGTTTTATTTATTAAATTTTTTCCCTTCATCTCCGATCAGAATTTTGAGCAGCGAGTGAGGATTCTTTCCCTAATCTCGTGCACGGCATCTGAAAACAATGCTGCCGCCAATGCTGTACCTCGTCTAAAACTGAAACTGCAGGTTGATTCTACGAGAATTCACAGATGATATTTTTGTTTTGTATGGTTCTCTTATATGCTATGCGGGTATATTTGAGGTACACGGAACCGAAAATTTTATTTCCGAAAGCTATCTCAGTGTGGCAAAGAAATATTTGAAGGAAGCAGTGAACGCGTCTCGTTATTGCTTGCTGCAACATTTTACGATTTCGCAGGCGAAATCAATGCCCACTGTACGCATCACAGTGAATTACATCCATGCTTTCTTTAAGTTGCCTGCAGAATGGATAATTCTGAAAAAAAAAAAAAGGCAAACTTGGTCAAAATAAAAAAAATTGATATCTTCGATATGCCTTGGCGCATGTCTTATTCTGTGCGAAAATTTCAAAAAAAGTGCAATTGATACCTTTGTAACATTCCTGCAAAAGATTATTATCTTAGACGCAGCGTGATAGAATAAAAGAATAGTTGATGTGAGATTTTTCAAAAAACCTTATTTTTGAAAAAGAAAATTTAAAAAATGGTCCTAATTTTGACCAAAAGTTTTTATGAAAGTCTGCTTATGTCACTCAATACGTACATGGTTTCAATATATTATGTCCTCATTTTCTTTGTGAATAGATGCAAGTATAAAGGTTAATCCAGGTAAGGCTGATAGTAATGCTGAAGAGGAATAGATAGGACCATAGGTCGGCAAAAAAAAAAAGTGGCACTCACTCAGACTCATTCAAAAATTATATTTTGCACTTTGGACTCACATTTACTAAAATTTTCTTCAACTTACTCAGACTCATCAAAATATCACTTGACCCAAACTCACTCCAACACAGATATGGACTTGATCAGAGTCCGAGTGAGTTCGTCAACCTATACTTTGTACACACACTATGTAGCACTGAAAATGGACCTGTGTGAGAGCATCATCTGCATCCATATTCACTTCAGTACACATGTGAAACCAATATTGCTGTTAGTGCCCAGTTTAACCCCAGATGAACTTTTATCTGAGCAAGGCGGCCACCTCCATTCTGAACAATGTTGCAACCCGCCAGCCAGCTCACCTGTGGCAATGGCCTGCAGGTGGTCCAACACTCCCTGCAACCTGTAACAAGGATTACACCACTTAAAACTTGCTTGTTTTCCATCTAAGACATCTTTGCTCATGTAAATGATATATTCTTTTGATGCTCTATATGAATAATAATCACTGATTTTACACAAGCACATTCTGTTTTCACCATATTTCTTCAATTCAAATGAAAGATTTTCTTTGCAATTATTATCACTTGACTTCAGTCCTTCAGTAATGACAGGTTATCTGCCAATTTGACATTTCTAAATTCCCTGACTTTTCCAGGTTTTCCATGATGAATAAAAGCAAACTCCATTACCACCACCTCTGCATGCAAAACTCTGTGTACGGTAAACAAACCCTCGAGTGGTAAAAAAAAAAAAACAGGCACTTTATATAAGTGAACATAATTACCAGATGCACTGAGAATGTTCTTAGCACATGCGGTAAATGAGAAAAAACATGTATATCTGGCCAAAATAAAACCCTTGAGCCAGGCAGTGATCAAGTCAGTTGTTTGATGTTCGGAAGAACCAGGAAGCGAACACACAAGTTAAAAGTAACGGGAGATGAAAGTTTGAAGGAGCCTGCGTTAGTCTGACATCGCAATCAAAGCTGCTAGGAAACATGGAAGTGGTGCCTTCTTGCAACATCTGTGTAAAATGAGGACACGGGAGCCTGGCTGTTTCAGCTACTGGAGTATAATCCATTTCACTATAATGGCTGTAGCCCACGCCTCTTAAGGTGTGAATTGAACTGAATTAGATCGACCTGAACTGCTGTATTTACTGACTCAACAATTCAGGATGTGGACTGGATTAGATCTGATTCATCTGGATTGCTGTATTTACTATTGCTTTGCGCCACTGCCTAATTTGCGCACCTCTAAAGTAAACTTTTCAGCAAAACAAAAATGAATCACTACTACTCAGGTACTCTGTGTACCTAACCTTGACAACGAGTAATGAGAACGTTTCACGAACAGAATCGTACTAGGAAATTTTATTTTTTTTTTATTTTTCCAACGAGCACATGCATGTTTGTCTTCAATGTCTCAGGGCTCTGATACTTGAAGTGCAACAAAAGCTGCAAACAGCGTTTAAAGTGCCGGCGCTTGAGTATGTGACGATAGTTATAGTGCACAAACAGAACGACGACAAAAAGACAAGAAGGACACGAGCGCTAACTTCGAATTGATTTTATTGCGCAGAGAGCGAAAACATATAGAGGAGACAGTAAACCATGTGGAAAAAAACATGTGGCACAAAGAGCATTGCATGAGTAAGGGGAAAACACAGAAAAGGGCAAAAAAAGGTCAATAAGGGAACAAAACAAAAAATTAAAAGCAATATAACTACTTGCGCATAGGACAAGTGGCTCTTTAGGGCTCTGAAACCTTCGAGAAACCTTATTTTATTCTCGGACAGAGACATGCGACGGCTTGCTAATGCATGACACTTATTGGCGTGCCATCTGCATGGCCTTGACGATAACTCAAGTGCGCTCAACCCTGTGCTTATAAAGTGTCACTGTGTCCTTGAAAAGGGGCACACAGTTGCACTGAGTGCCGTGCTGAGCAAGAAAACCATCTTTCCTGTTTCTAACATTGTTAGCTTGTTCTCTCAGCCGATCGTTCAGACACCTTCCGGTCGTTTCGACATAACAAGCACCACAGCAAAGAGGAGTCCTATAGACAACTTCCCGGGAGCATGCCACATACCTGTTTCTATGCTTAACTCTACATTTAGTTGATGACTGCATTTTCAGTGGATTTGTAGATTCGGTGACACTGACTAATTTAAACGGTGCAGAGAACACCACACGAACTCCCGCACGTTTTCCAATTTTCTTGAGCCTGTGTGGTATCTGAAGTTTGATATCAGTGTAAAAAAATGTGCTCAAGGGCACGAGGTGCGTGTCACGTATTTTCTTTCGTCGTACCATTCCTCCCTACTTTAATTTCAGCTATTTTGTCGGGACGAGAAGATAAAGTGCAATTGCAGCATACGACAAATTTTTGGAACCTCGTTCGTACTGGACTGATTCTAGAAACTTTGCTGCGGTGAATTTATGAGACAACAAGCATGTTTACTGGCTGCATGGCTACTTGAAAAAGAGTTGCAGGGCCGCTTTAAAAACATGTTGCCCTCAAATCAATTCTTCATTTTATTAAGGTCCTTATGATGGCTTATATGCTCCAAGTATAATAAATTTTAAAATGTTATGTATCTTGCAGGTTATCGCTCGCATTCTATCGAAACTACTACTCAAAATTGTTTTGACTTCCTTTGAACAAAAACAAAAAGGCATTTGCATAAAGCCTCTATTTCAATTCAAAAGAAATATTGTGCAAGTTAGGTCATGATAAATATTCCTTTTTTTTTAGATGTCATACATACCATTCCAAGTCGATTCGAAATTATTCGATCAAAATCCCTATTCACTTCGAACCTAAAATTCACTATTCGCACAAGCCTACAAATTAAGTAAAGGATTCATTTTGATCAGTTGGCTGCATTTTGGAGAATCGTCACATGTGGTAGATGCACACCAGCATGAGACGATACGTCACAGTCACCAAGGTTAATGCAGGGTGCAAGCTTTTCCTTTTCTGCTACTACATCTCTCCTTTATGGCCCTCTTGCCTCCTTCCACAAAGGCACTCAGGCGTACGCCCCCGGAGCATTGTTGGCTGCCAGTGTCATTCATAGTGGGTTCTAACAACTGCAGTGGGGTTTGAGTGGGTTAAGAGATATGGGGGAATGCCTGGCTTTGTCGGCTAGCCCGTTTTTTGGTACATAATATATCCTCCAAACGTCACTTCCTCTAGTTCACAGTGTGGGTGTTGGACGTGGCAGTTTCTTAAATATGCTTAAATTCATTACATCCCTCCAGTTGCTGCCCGAAATTAAGGTTGTGCGTTCAGTTTGGCTGAAAATCATTGCACAGAGTTCATAACAGGTTCTGAAGGAAAAAATTGAAGGACCCTTAAGGCGTGAAAAAGTTTTTTTCAAGGACCTATATCAAAATTTATCTCCTGCTCGTCATATAAAAAAAAACAATTTATTGAACGCTAAGAAGACTCGAATTATGAATGGACTAAGATGAGTTTGCGTACTACAGTGAGACAGGTTCATGAGAGCCCCAGAAGTTTTGTGGTTATTCCTTGGTTGACGTTTAGCAGTTCCTCCATGTTGCCTTTTGCTGTTTTCCCGACACTGTTTGATTTCACTATGTACAGTCGCCGTCCAATTTTTTGGACCAGGCGGAAACTGCGAAATAGTCCAAAAAATCTAACAGTCCAAAAAATAATGGTCAAGCCGTGCAAATGAGGTTTAATCAGATTGGAAAAGCCTAAAAGAAATCCCTCATAATGCTGTTCATGCTTTTCTTGAGGACGAGAAAATTTGGTTCTGTTTGGGCTACAATAACATCGTTGGCAAGCACGTTGCCAATCACTGCTAACCATCTGCATGGTTAAACATTGTTTTGTCTTCTTGCAGTGCCATTCAAAAGCCATGCATCTGTACCAAATCATCCTTAACTTTCAGCCTCAGTCAAAATATCTGGAGCCCTCCACTACGGCGTCTCTCATAATCATATGGTGATTTTGGGACGTTAAAACCCACATATCTATCTATCGGTCAGCCTCACTTAACCTGGTGACCGGTGCAGTGCTGAACTACTTGGATGTATGACATACCATGTTGTAAAGTTGAGTGTGCTGTCACCCAGAAAGAGGGACAGGTCGTGCGTCATCTGCTCCTTGGTCTTCTTGTTGGCGATCATGACCATGATGTAGTCGGGCAGCTCGTCATCTAAAAAATGTTCAGGACCAGATGTGATCATGCAGGACAAAGCATATGAATATGAGAGTCTGTATGAGGGACTGGAAGGCCTCCAAAGATGACCAAATACTTAGTGTTCAGAAGCAATGTTGTTATGAGGCATACTATCATACCAATATTAATGGCAGTAATATTAACACATTACTTCCTGACGAGTGCTATCAATGTGTAAATATTCCATGCCGCTGCAAAGAGGCCCCCGAGCAGCTCAAGAATCATTCGCAATGAATTAGCACTCCAAATTATGAAGAGCCCACTCAATTGAGTTCTAACAAGAATTGCGCTCTCAACAACACTTACACCACTCTCCTGCTCAAACTGAGGAGAGACACTCGTTTATCACCCAATCTCAATGCTTGCCCTTACTTATTTCTTGTTCCATTGTTTGAGGTGACCTTGTTTAGAGTATTGTGGTATGCCAGTTGCCCATGCCTCTGCACAGAAGCAAGACTACAAGAAATGTCAACAAAGGCTACCAGTATGCCTCTCTTATAGGATTAAAGAAAACCAGCAGGTAATGAAGCGAAGGAAAGTGTAGGGGACGTTAATGGTACCGTTTTAACAGTACTGCAGTAATTGTGATACACATGTGAAGAAAGTAAACTGGACAAAAAGACAACTTGCCGACAGCAAGTTGTGTGATCATTAACATCCTCTATACGTTGTTTTACAAGCTGCTGGTTTTCATATTGTTGTGTTTAGCAAAGAACCAAGCCCTCAAAATTCATTTTTGTCATGTTTTTTTTTTCTCGTTAGTTGTTAAGTAGAAAATAAAGAGAGATACTACAAGTCTTAACAACTTTTTCTTTAAAGCACGTGTTATGGCACTTGAAACCCAAAAAAGATGACATGAAAAGGTTGAATAGGCAGGGTGAGCAGCACCTTCAAACTAAACTTGATTCTCGAACTTCGCCTATGTTTATTATTCTGAGCAAGGTAGTAGAAGCACAAACATACGCCCACAAGAGAGACGACAAGTACACACAGGCACTGTAATTTTTTAATGTTTTATCATGCGACAAACCAAAACACCCAGCATACATGCTCAACGAATAAAAACTATAGTACCGGAGAAATATATTATTTTTCTTCTACCTCGAAGCACTGCCCTACACATTTGGGCAGACTCAGATTAGCTCAATCTCACATGTTTCCAGATTAACGTGTGCTTAAGCTGAGAGAGCAGTTTTGAGTGACTTACCTACATAGGCACCAAGCTCCATCAGCTTGGTCTTGATGGCAGCCTGGGACAAGAACAAGTAAAACAGTGAGCAGTTGGACAACAACGGGAAAACAGGCAGTTGTCAACGAGCAAGATGCACACGGAATATACTGCCAACCACAAAACAAATAGCTACATACAGAGAATCCCCCTTTTATGAACATGCATTCAGAGGTTAATCAATTAATTTTTTATTTCTACACCAATATTTCAAACACTGCACCTTAGTGTCAACCCACACCTATTGTAGATGTAAGCCATTGTGAGCTAAATTGATGACTGAAGGACTTTAGCAGCCTACTCATGCATAATAAGGTTGTACAGTTAAAGTACAGGTATATAGGGCAATTTAGTTCTTTACTCATAAGACAAATGGTTCTTTAGGGCTCTGTGACTCCTGCCAGACAGGACGCTCCCATAACCTCCTTCAAGCCGGCCTTCGCTACAGCGACACAGCCAATTAGAACCACTGGATACATGACAATCCATTCCGCAATACACTATTTCATTTCATACACAACACTGGCCTAACGGTGCACATTTAGCAAACATGCTCTCTAAAATATTATGCCTTAAAGGCAAGTCTTTTGCAAATAAAAAAAGGACAGTTAGGGCTGCACAATACAGAAACCTGACAAATTAACACCACAAGTTCGATTCCTTGACCACTCAGGGGTCGGTCAGGGACTTCATTGGCAAGGCAGCAGCCAAAGCCTCCATGAGAAAAACCATGAAAGGTTAGTCAAAAAAACTTGGCTTTAACATATTCCAAAGAGATGCCAAGCACAAGTAAGTTTCACCTGAGCGAAACCACCCATTCCTCTGCCTTTGATGTACTGTTGCTGCCTACTATTGAAACATATCTTCATAGCCGAGGGAAGCCATCTGACAAGCTTTACTCTTTTTGAGTGGCAATCAAGCAGTGCAGCGGCCTCATTCTCACAATTGCAGAATTTTGCTTCAACCAGAAACACTGCCTATTTATGCGTGCGATGAGTTCCAGCAAATCACGGGACCGGGCTGTACCTAACAGTCTGGGATAAACCAAAGCCCCTCAACGCATCCAAAGAATGATGTCACAAATCTTGGAAACAGACTTCATACGCCTACACTTGAAAAGTTATTCTAAAGCACCTTATGGTTATGTCAGACTACTAGCACCCTTCCAACATTTTTACTTTTTCAATGTAAACTGTGCTCAATTTAGTGCCGCTTTACTCAATAAGTCACTGTATTCATATCAGCATATGTGTGACGAATACTGCTCCTCTCTTTTCCATACACAAGCGGCAACTAATGCAGTTCACTCCAGCATAAAGGTGCACTGTACTCTGAACTTCATCATGCATTGCATACTTACCAGCCAGCACTGCACAAAAGTAAAACATCTACTGCTGTCACACAGATTTTATTCCGCGAGTCTCGCAGTGCAACTTTCAGGCTGCAATTTTTTTTAGTGGAGAAGCTGGCATTGCTGTAGCTAAACTCTCAAAGCATTGAATGCATAATCCAGAAGTCGTGGGTGCTGTCTCCACTGATGGTAAAGTCCGTGTTCATTTGTTTCCTTTTGTGTTTTAATTACTGTGTCTCAATAGATCGTTCTCAGCCTGTGTTAGTTCGCTGCAGGACGAAGGCCTCTCTCCAGTTTTTGCCCTATCCTGTGGAAGCTCCTGCCATTTTATCCCCGTGAAGTTCATAATTTTCACCCTCCATCCGACTCTCTGCCTCCCCAGACTGCCCTTCCTGTCCCTTTGTAACCATTCTGCTGCTCTTATAACTGTCCATCGGTTCTCTGCTCTACAAATTACGTGGCCAGCCTGCATGCACCACAATGTATGCTTTGGTCATGAATGTAAGTGATGCATTAAGGCAGCTGATCCCAAAAATGGATGATTTCTGTACAGTGGTAAATAGACGTGCATCTGTAACCACATCAACAAATACAATGTCTCACTACATGAAAATACGAGGCAACGTATGGCACCGAATAACATGGTCAAGGCAAAATTCCTGATATACGACATAATTTTTTAGTACAGGGAAATCAGGACTGCCCCCAGAATTTTCCACTCAGGGTTGGATGTAAAAGGACCTTAGCGAGGGGTTTTCCTGAAGGAACTGGATAAAAGAGTACGGAGTTTCTAGCGCTGTGGTGAATGAGGTGGGTGCCGCTCGGTTTCGAAGCCCTATTTGCTGCATTATTACACTGTGCTCTCTGCTACTGCACTGCTTGATACGCTAGAAATCAATGTGCTGTATAATTACAATTACTGTCACATTACAATTACTGTCATGCCAAATCGAGATGTAGGTCACAAGAAAAGGCCAACACCTTAGAATAGCGGGAAAATCCCGACAGGAAACTCTCAGGTATTTGAATAAAACTCTCGTGTTGGGCATGACTTGCGCACGCGTCCGATGCTGCACGGAATTCGTCGTAGCTTAAACAAAATGATAGACGGCTGAAAAAGGGCTGCCAAAGCAAACACCAATGAAATAGCCTCCCGCACTGTCTGATCGTGAACTAGAATACAAAGCTCAAAGCAGTCACTTACTTTCAATGAATAGCTTCGAGATTTACAAACAAGCAAGCTTTCACCGAATAACGGAATCAGATCAAGCAAAAATGTAACAACGAACAAACGAATGATCAATACGTGCTCCAAAGCATCTAGTGCAGGCGCTAAAGCGAGCGTTCTTTCACCTCCGGCGAAGGATTATCTCACGGTCTGCGCGAGACCTGCAGCATCGGCAGATCAGCACTAAATAGCACTACAGAACACTTCCATTAGAAAAGATGAGGGTCGTAGAGATACGCGGAACCACCAGACGAAATTCAGTTGAACGTTTAGGGAATGTAAACCTATGGCAGAGAAAACGTGCGGATAGCTCGTCAGGCTGTTAACTACGCGCGGGCCGCCGTCTTTTCAACGCAAGCCTGGCGCAGTCGAGCGCAGCAAGTGGTCGTTTTACGGTCATCGTAGCTACAATGCGAGCGAACAGTTGTTTCGCGATGCGGACAAGTGGGACAGTCGCGATTGCAGGCTGGCGCACGCAAAGAACTACCACCGGTCGAAATGAAGGAGACATAAGGCTCACTCGGATTTTTTGGGTCACTTCATTTCCGTCCATGGCAGTGTGTCAGTTAGCTTTCTTGCTGCGTCTTCAACGACGAACAAAGTAGCATCACAAAGTCCAGATCAACCGAATTCCTCAACCGAGCGAAAGACTTCCCTCAACTTCTCTCTCTCTCTCTCTCTCTCACGCAGCGCAAAACAAGCACTGTTGCCAACTGAAAGAAGTGCGTTGCGGCCAACGCTGCCAAACGAAATCCTCGGCATGATCACGTCCATAGCCTCCTATATTCTTTCGCCTGCCGGTAGAGTGTACTAGAAAATTTTAGTACACTTTAGAACAACACCCGTCATCTGTGACAACGCCACTTACGTAGGGTTAAGGGTTTTTGTACTTGGCCTCTAAGATTGGCAACTTTGGCTATTGCTAATATTTGATTGATTGATATGTGTGCTTTGACGTCCCAAAACCACCATATGATTATGAGAGACGCCGTAGTGAAGGGCTCCGATAATTTCGACCACCTGGGGTTCTTTAACGTGCACCCAAATCTGAGTACACGGGCCTCCGCTAATATTTAGAGGCGATGGAGGAAGGAAAAACTAGGCACGTATTGATCCCGAACACGTCCAAATATGCAAAGAGCAGACGTTGCGACTTAGCGTGGCACTTTACGTCGCTTGCTCGTGTGCTCGCAAGTCGCAACGTTGGCGCTTTGCTTATTTGACCTTGTTCGGGATCAATACGTGCCAATGTGACCATGCCACAGTGATGGGTAAACAGCAAACACGCTGCTTGGCACCTAGATGCAATGCGGGATATGTTTCGGTCCGCAAACAAAAGAAGAAAGCGTCTCTCTTCGCTGCTCCCGCCGACGATGAACGGCGCAAGGCCTGGGAGCGTGCGATTCCTCGCGCGGACAAACAACGAAAAAATATTTGCGTTGTGTGTGAAGCTCATTTCGACGAAAGATTCATCGTCCATAGCTACAAGCATGTTATCAACGGGTTCTGAGCAACTTGGGAAAAAGCTGTACCTAAGGAGGGTGGGTTCCTGAGTGAAGGACTGCGCGTCGCTCTAACCAGCACCCTTTCCATCCAGCACTATATCACGAAAACCTTGGGCTATAAATACTTGATGACGTTTCATTTCCGCCAAGACGTGCTTAAAATCTTTTTGGAATTCTGAAGCAAATGTCTGGATCGAATGATCACCCTTCGCCAACACAATTTTTTATCTCTGTGAATTGCCTCAGTTTTTACAGCTTGGCATGATCACCCTCCAGTGGAAACATATCTTCTAGCTGGAGTTCTGAGCAGCCTTCTATGTCCGAGCATCCACAATAAATTGATAAAATTGCAGAATAAGCTGACTATGAGCTGCTATATGTGGGGCGCCTCCATGCTGTTTATGAAATTATGCTTTTGAAGCCCTCCCTGACCACACTGATCTCACTGAAAGCAAAAGTGACTCCCGGATCACTTATTACGTCAGTGGCTGTGTGGCCTTGAAGATTGTTAAAAAGACGAAGTGCAACGAATGAGTGACAATGATTGGGTCTCGGATCAGCGACTGACGTTTCCCTGATCTGAGGGTTTGGCCAAGAATTTAGTAGTTGTGATTGATTTTGTTTATTATTTTTTTCATAAGCTATATATAGTGTCCTAATTGATTAGCGAGTGTATTTTCAGATAGTACGACCAGACAGATGCCGTTTTCCTCTCCTGGACCAGGGGCTTCCCTCTGGTCTGCTTCTCTTCCTTCGCAGGAATTGCCAGTCGACTTGTTTTTACGCAATGGCATTGGTCCCAAGCAACGATGGTATTATACGGATGAAGAATCCAAAAATGATTCAGACGGAGTTGAGAGCCGCTACAACTCACTACCAAAGCGTCACAGAAATCAGGCTATTCGGCAAGGGTGGCATTCCCTGCTTCTCGTCTGACCAGCTCTGTGTTCGAGACCTACTAAAATGCTCGGTATTCGCTACCACCCCGGTGAGCGCATTCATTCCACCTCACCTAGCTTGTGCCAAAGGCCTCGTTCGGGGTGTTGATGTCAACTTGACTCCAACTGAGATATTAGATAAGTTTTCAGAAGCAGGTGTGACAGCGATCTATAGATGTAGTCGGTTTGTGGACAAGAACAAGGTCTCAACGGAGTCCGTGATTGCTACATTTGCTAGATCAAATCGCCCAACCGAAATCAAAGCGTGGCCTATAACATACAGAGTGAAGCCGCTATCACCTCGTCCCCTACAGTGTATTAAGTGTTGGCGTTATGGGCACAAGGTGAAAGGATGCAGGTCAGTACCTAGATGCAGAATTTGTGGTGAGACGCACAACTCAAACGACTGTAAAAGTAATGAAGAAAAGTGCTGTCTTTGCCATGAAGCACACTGTGCTGATAACCCAAATTGCTCAGCCAAGGCACGTGAAAACCAAATCCTTGAAATTGTAGACAGAAGGCGATGCTCCCGAAAGGATGTCATTGCTGAAATTCAGGCCAGAACTCAAGGGTACGCAGGAGCAGCTGCCCGCCATAACATAGCAATGGAAACATCTTTTTCCCTATCAATTGCGGACATGATCGAAAAGGCTGTGGATAAGGCTATACAACGCCTTGCTACCACCCTGTGTGAGTCGCTGTCGCACATTGTAAATAACCAAATCGCACAACTCTATGGAGCACAGATAGATATAAGTACGGCTGTAGAAAATGCTGAGTCTGCACACCCGACAAGTGAGGCAGAATCTGAGATAACTCCACCGGATGCACAGTCTGCAGATCCCTCTGGAGATGGCATTCAGAGGCAAAGCTAGTGTGCACAGGAAGCTTCTCAAGACACACAAGATATAGACATGGATCTCAAATGCCTAAAGCGTTCTAGATCACCTGTATCGAAAAAAACCTGGCTCGCCGAAACATGTAAAACGCAAGAAATACCAGAAAGACAACCTTTCAAAAACCAATTTTCTAAAAGAAAGTAGTTTAGATAAGGTAGTTGCTGAAACCATTCTAACGAAATCACAGGGTCTCGTAAAATTATACATTGGACTTGCTGATCTCTTCACGCAGCCATAACAGATATGTTATACCTGTCTTCCAAATTCGATGCGGCTATTATTGCATTACAAGAAACTTGGCTTTCCACACATCACTTATTTCATCTACCCAACTTCCAAACCTTTCGTCTAGGCCATCCAAAGGTGGAGGTTTAGGTTTCTTTATAAATAATAAAATTAGTTTAAAAGTAAAAAACTCATACATATGTATGATCGTCTGAATGCGAAATTTTCGCGTTAGATATTACCTTGCCAAGATACTTGCCTTTCTCGCTAATAAACGTCTACTTTCCTGTAGGCGTTCAAGACATGAGATATGGCTGCTAATTCAGGCTGTAAAGAAAAAAATTATAGTTGGCGACTTCAATTCTCACCATACATGCTGGAGTTTTAGAACAGTTCAGTGTGGACAACGGCTGTGGGACTGGTCAGTAGACAACAACTTATTGTGCCTTAACGCTAGAACTCCCACATTTATTCGAGGTCATTCACGCTCCGCCTTAGATTTAAGCTTTGTAAGCTCGGCCATTGCTAGTACATCGTGGACAGCCCTTGATTGCGCCTCCACCAGTGACCACTCTTTAATAATGTTCGAGATCGCTTGCCCCGTCAAACCATCATGCTTCCTCCATGCCCAGACCTATATAAATTATGCAAAATTTTAACGCAACCTAAAAACTGCTTTAGACTCTCCCTCCCAGGATGGAGATGACACTAAAGCTATGAAATTAAGCGCAGTAATTAAAAGGGCATACAAAAACGCCAAATTTGCTGTCAATCGGCGAAGAGAGTACCCTATAGCCCCTGGGAGAATCGCAACTGTATTCACAGACGACGACAGGCAGCTTGGAAGAAGCTAATACATAATCAGTCTCCTAAAAACTGGTCAGATTAAAAATTTCTTGCCGCTGTATTTAAACACACGGTGGCCCAAGATAAAGAAGAATATGATAGAAGACATTTCGATTTTCTCTCGAAACCTAAATATAAGAAAGCTTTATTTCAATATATGCGATCTCGCAAAATCCTGCCGTATACAGTAAATACTGATTATGAAAACTATCATTGGAAGAAACGAAGAACTCTTTAGAGTCAATTGGCAAAGGTCTAGAAATTAGATTTTCTTTGACTATAGCTTTCAACTGGCAAAAGTCTAGCATAAGCACTTACTTCGAAAAGGTAACGCTGTCTGAAGCATCAAAAGTAATTCTAGATCTACCCTCGTCAGCTCCAGGTCCAGATGGAATCACAGCTCCTATGATTAAAGCTTTATTCAAGCTATGCCCCGGTGACGTTCTCAATCTTATAAACTACTCTTTAAAGAATGCAAGGATACCGTATGACTGGAAAATAGCTAAGGTAATCCCATTATTAAAAAAGCAAGGATTAGGTTTTACCGTAGAAAATATCAAACCCATATAGCTAACTTCGAACATGGTGAAACTCATAGAGAGGATCCTAAATGGCCGAATAAACTCCTGGATTAGGAATAAGTTCATATTAAAGCCAAACCAAATTGGTTTTCGCAGTGAATGCTCAATTTGGTGCACCCATGCGGATTTAGAGAGTCGAATACAGCTTGCTCGTGAAAGGAAACAGTACGCCGCATTAGTAACTCTCGACATAGCTAAAGCGTATGACAGTGTCGAGCACTCTATTCTACTGAACACCTTGCAGAGCCTAAAGTTTCCTCATTATATTACTGAGTGTATAGCAGAATTCTTAAAATCAAGGGAATTGTACTACGTGAAGGATGGCTCTCGTTCGCATAAATTCAAACAGAAACGTGGTGTTCCCCAAGGGTCCGTCCTATCTCCAGCATTATTCAATATACTGATGAGCTCTATTCCAATTGTTCAGGATGTCAGTGTAAACGTTGGTGTCTACATTTATGCAGATGATATCGCGTTTTTCGCTGCAGAGAGCGACATTTACTCACTACATCAAAAATTGCAAAGATATATTAATAGTCTAGAAATTTGGTTGCAATCCATTTCATTGAACATCAGTAAAAGTGCGTTCTTGGTGTTTCCTATAGCAGATACAATTTCAATTTCTGTATTAAATAATCGGGAACCTATTCCACAAGTAGATTCAGTGAAGTACTTAGGAACGATTTATAATGAAAAGCTAAATTGGAGCCCACACATGGAATATATAACACCAAAGTCACAACGGGCGTTAGGTTTACTACACAGGTTTAGAAGCATAATATACGGTATGCGCAGACACACGATGCTAATGATATATAAAATGTATGTGCGACCAATATAGGAATTTGGGTGTGTATTATTCTCGGGGGCCGCTGGTTATAAAATTAAACCGCTAGTAATATTAGAGTGAGAAGCCCTGCGAATATGCCTGAGACTTCCCAGGTTCGTGGCGAATAATGTATTGTACCAAGAAGCACGATTGCCAACACTCCTCTGTCGATTCCGCATTCTAACGGTTCAAACCTTCTTAAAGTTCTACAGTGTACCTGCGCGAAGATCAAAGTACGCATTTATCAGTGACCCTGACTCTTTCTTTCTTGCACATTGGCCTCGATTTCATACCCCTCAGATAATTTTCGTTAAAAAGAAACTGGATTGCATAAATGTAGACATAAGCACAGTAATTGAAACTAATTTCTGAACCCTCAACATTAGAATAAAGTACGATGAAATCTTCCCCCTACAAGCCAAGTTGCAATCTCTTAGATTTTTGACCACTACCATAAAAAATTACTTGGTACATGCAGAAACAAAAAAAAAATGTAATAGCTACAGATGCTACTGTCAACAATGAAAACGCAGGCGTAGGAATAGCGTCTGATGTCCTCGGCTGGTCTTTTTCAGTAAGGCTTTCAGATTTCACTCCTGTATTTGAAGCCGAGCTAGTAGCTATTATTTTAGCTCTTCGAAAAATTCGTACGACCGAGACTAGTGCAATCATCTTAACAGACCCACTTTCGGTGTGTACAGCTTTGACAGCCTCCGAACAATCTCGTGCCCTAGCAGCGTTCCACACATTAGCACCGCCGCATTTAAAACTCATCAAATTAGTGTGGGTCCCAGGTCACTGCGGATTACAATTAAATGAATTGGCAGATGCTTTGGCGCGAGCATCACTTGATGGACCAGTAATTTGATTTGATGATTGATTTGTGGGGTTTAACGTCCCAAAACCACCATATGGTTATGAGAGACGCCGTAGTGGAGGGCTCCGGAAATTTCGACCACCTGGGGTTCTTTAACGTGCACCCAAATCTGAGTACACGGGCCTACAACATTTCCGCCTCCATCGGAAATGCAGCCGCCACAGCCGGGATTTGATCCCGCGACCTGCGGGTCAGCAGCCGAGTACCTTAGCCACTAGACCACCGTGTCGGGGTGACCAGTAATTTCAGTACTTCCCGAGTTAGAATACTTATCAGGGGTTAGATATAGAAAATTCGCTATTTTTACAGATAGTTTAGAAAATATCACACAATGGACAGATTATCAGCACCTCAAATTTCTATGGAAAGCCCAGTGGAGTCCATCAAAAAAACTTGAAATTATAATGACCAGATTTTGGTGCCATGTCCCCCATTAAATTTTTATTTACACAGAGCTGGTCTGACACTTTCCCCCTTTGTCCGTTTTGCGAAGAATCAGAAACTATTGAACATTATTTTGGCTCATGTCGGAACTATGCATTAATTAGGAAACGACTTCTAGACTTTCCATTTGCGAAGCTAGGTTTAAGTTTAACCATAGAGAATGTTCTAAATTTTTGCGCCTTTGTTTTGGGATATTGCCACAGAGATGCATTTGATGCGGTGCGTAATTTTATTCAAATTTCTAAGCGTTTTTGAACATAAAGCCCACGTTAACAGGTACTAAAAAACTGGTCGAAAAGTAATTTTCAAATCTGGATAAATTCGTGACATACCAAATTAATCGGGTTTGGCAAAACCAGCTGTCTGGTCGGCTCCCAAAATCAAGGTATAGCTATTAGTGTCTACTTTCTTGTTGATTTTTTCTCACTATCTGAATCTTTGGTTTCTTTTTTTTAATATACCGTCTTCACTCTACAACTCCCCCCCCCCTTTTTTTTTGTTGTAAGCAATAGTGCAGTTATCGTCCATATGAGACTATATGTTCTCTTGGCCAATCCCCCAGAGTGGGTATGAGCCATGGATTCTAAGCTACAAACAAACAAACAAACAGACAAGTAGCAGGTTGTTGCTTCAATCTGAGAATTCCAGCTTGCTTCGGGTAGAATCATACCTTCTGTACCCGTCCGAGTCCTTAACAGACCTGGTCAAAGCTATGGAAGATGCATTCACCGATTGCTTTAGCTTCAACAAGTTGAAAAGTGAAAGCTTAACAGACCTTATCTCTTGCCTAGCATGCTGTCTGTATAGAGGCTTAATATGGTCGGTTGTGAACACTGAGCACCAGAAACTGGAAGCGACAAATCAGATATCTAGATTCTTTACATTGACCAGAATGCATTTTATCGTTGCTGGAGAAAATGCGTCTAATGAAAAAAAAGAGGAAAAAGGAAGTTCTTGAAGTTGAAACGTATGACTTAATTGTCATAATATGTTAACACAGCGAACAAGGTTTTATTTTATGTTATTGTGCATTCCTCACACTGTGTTGTTTCCTGTGATTTTACTATTGTATTGTTCACAATGTTACGAATTTTTCGTTAACATTTGTGATATCATTGTCTGGCTGTGTTTGTGGTTTGTGGTTGTATCTATGTTTGCCAATCAAATCTCAGTGTCATGTGTGCATGTATGCCCACTGTATGATCGTATATATACTATTCTTCTTAGTAGCCTTATTCACTTGCTTTATAGCTGAGTTTCGTATAACTTGCAGTTCACTCCTACCTTAATGCATATACAGTGTTTATTTTTCATGTTGCTTTTCGCTTTCATGAAAATAAATGTCTTAAGTGCTTGTAAAAGTAGACGTCCAGTGCGCAAGTCATAAAAATATCGGTTGCCGATACCTTTACCTGCATTAGGACGTCACGGAGAACACTGCGGCATCAAAGTGAAAACTGCACAGTTTCTGTTTTGGTGTCAAGCTCACGGCAAGTAACTTGATTCTCTATCTTCTAAGCTTTGTAGCTGTATACTGCGAAGTGAATTGAAAAAACTAGTTTTCATTGTCAATACCCGCTTCGCGGCGCACCGCCAAAATTGTGGCAGGTATACTTTGTTATAATCCGCAGGGTAGCGTGAAATATTTGGAACGAAAAACGACTGATACGCACGTAGGCGCGAGGAGGGGCATCTCGAAAGCGACTGCAGCGCCGCTGCATCCGGATGAATTCTCGCCAGCTCTCCGGCGCGCCGATGTTGACACCTCTCCCATAGAGTTTCCCACAATACTTACTATATTACAATATAGAGGAAACTCTGGCGCTAGTGTCTATGGGAGCTGCAATGCACAGCGCTTCAGCGAGCATGGGAAGGATGGGTAGTACACACATTTGTATAAACTTCGTTTTTCTGGCCTGCTCTTGGCTCCGTGTGTGTTCGTGTAGCTTGAAGATGTTTTCTAACGAAACAAGTATTATCTCAGTGGTTGCGCTTCACCATTTTATTTTTTAGACTTACTTTGCAAATTGGCTCACGAAGTACAAAAGCATTCAATCTTTATTTCAAAACAAAACCGAAACACAGCAATAAACGAAGCCGCAAGTACGATTTGCCACCCGTAAGTACGAAAACTAGGCAAATTCATGATGGTCGCTGAACGATCGCAGCGCCAGAGTGCCCTCCAGTTAATTTTGAGAAACTCTCCTTCTAGCCTTCTTCTATGTGTAATGGAGGGGTTGCCTGTTGAATGAGCGCGAAATGCTATCACCTATGTCGGCGTCACTGACGTAGCGTTAACTATAAATATTTACAATTATATGTACGCTTTAAAAAATTACGTTATTTTTGTTGCATATAAGCTCCGAAAACGTAAAAACCTATTTGAAGAAAACCCTACTGAAGTGGCGCCACTACCGCAGTTCTGACGACGGCCGCTTCCCAATGACCGCTGATAATCCGGCAGGCAAAACAAATCTAGGAGGCTGTGCCATGACCTACTGTACTCCTGACCTACTCAGATAGCAGGGATCTTGAGGGAACGCGTCTCCCCGCTTTCGCTCAACCGCTCACCATCAGTGGTGCTACCTACAACCTGTTCGTCTGCTACTTAACGGTTGTTTGACCGTGTTGGAATAAGAATGCCTGCAGTCTCTGGTGAACTGCCGGTATATATGTGACTATTTCGTCATTTAGATTGCTGGTCAAAAAAGCTGTTTAGTGTGCTTAAGTATTTAGAGCACGGTGTACTAGAGGGGGGAGTGGAATGAACGAAGCGGCCACTCCGTATTTATCTGATTCTATGGCGGGTGACAATAGTGGCGGTATGGTGGGTAGAAGGGGGAGGTGATGCCAAGGGCCGGTCAAAAGCGATGCGCCGTTTCATGCCTGGCGCACGGCGGCGCTGCTTGTCGTAACTCGATGCCCGCTCGGCCGCTCGCTCTACGGCTGGGCGCGCGGCGGAAGCGCAAATTAGAAGTTCGCCGCACGCGCAAGTCTAATTTTACTAAGCACGCAAGTGGCCTTAAATGGCATATACTTCGGAACTCGTACTGAGCACGTCGAAGTGTTCTATTCCGATACGCATGACCGATGCAATCCCGAACAGCACTGATCCCTCGCTTCCGACTTCCGTGCTCTACTCCACACTTCCCATTTTGCACTCGACGTTAGTTTCGATAAAATACAAGGAAGAGACCATACCCGCTGTTTGCATGAGTACACAAAGCATAAAAAACTATTTATTTTTTCCAATCCGAACAACTGACAAGAAATCAATAACTGCACGTAAACAGAAAGCGTCTGTATCTGCGACTGCAGCACATCACTTTAACTAATAAAAGAAAGACTGTTCAGTTTTTAAGTACAGATTATTTTTTTTGCAAATTTAGAACACATTTTACTGAAAGCAGAATAAAAACATGAAGTCTGCAATTGGGGGAAAAGGTAAAAGCGCTTCACTTCATTGAAAACATGAACAAATACAATAAAAACGTTTGCATTGGAGTACGGCACCAATTCATCTCGACGACAAAAAAAAAGTCAGTCATGTTCATACATTTTCAACTATGGTGATCACTTGTGAACATATTTACACAACTCATACAAAGGCTGCATTGAAAGTAGAGTGAGGAAAAGCGACTAATCCACTCAATTCACAGCACTATTCTTAATTTTAGCATCTTCATCTTGTTACCCTTGTCACCTTGGCTGGCATTCTGAGTTTTCACAAGAAAATGCAGCTTGGTGAGGACGTAGAATTTGATGACCTTGTTTGTGAGTTCCGTGTTGTGGTCGGGGCAGCTCACGACGGTCAACTTAGCCAACTGCAAAAATGAGATCAAGTCCAGGATACTGTCACTTTTGATCTCCTTGATGCTGAAGCAACGTGTGAATGCGTTCTCAAGCGAAGTCACCAGGTCATTCAGCTTGGCTGATGGATGCAGCAGGCCACCCCTGTTCACTGCATTGGTGAGGCATGCTGCGGCTGGCAGTGACCCATCGTTCTGTCGCAGGAGCTGTGCACAGCAGTCGGTGCACTTCGTGGTTGCGATGCTTTTCCTTGCCACATAGCCGCCAATGTAATAGATGAGCCTTGAGTCACTGGCTTCCACTACCATGTCAGTGTGGTCAAGCCTACACCCACTGAGGACTTCACGTGCTTCACAGAGGTTGCCTATGTCTAGCAGTTCATCGATCCTCCTATGAGACGTGGTGCCCATTGCACCCTCGGTGTCTATCAGGTTCCTTAGCACTCCTGATGACACATTGGCATGTGACGGTGAATTGGCAAGATTTTGGAAGGTCAGAGTATTAATGGAAATGAGGAACTGGCTGGGCGACGGGTGATCATTAGACCCAGACATTTGCCTAACAATCCTAAAGACCCTTTCCATCGGATCTTGGCACAACCGGCTTGTCATGAGGTACTTGTAATTCAATTTCGTTGTCACGTACTCCAGAAGGAGTAGGGTGCTTGAGAGCGTGACGCGAAGTCCTTCTGCGGTGGTTTGGCTAAGGAAGCCAGCTGACCCCTTTTTTTCAGACTTTTTTTCACACTTTTTTTCCCACAGGTCCAAGTAAGCCAAGAAGCTTTCAATGCAGGCTTTGTGGGCATTACCGGGCCTGAGTGCACCTGAACTACACCTAGAAGTCATGGCCTCAATAAGATTTGGCATCCTTTCTACAAAGTTGACAGTGGGAGATTGGTCTCCATGTTTCTCTTCAATATCTTCTCTGTAGAGAAAAAGGCCACGGAGGACTTCATCACTGAACAGCAAAAATGCGTAGTTGACCCTCATAGCCTCAAAACCAGTAGGCCGAACCACGGACTTACTGACGTGTGGCATTGCCTTGAGCGTGGTGCTACGACTTTCATCAGAGTTTCGGGCACAGTCTATACCGTCAACATCAGCGTGCCCTTCTGGAAGCTCAAAGCCTGTGCGAACAAAGCTGTTTCTCACGCATTTGACGAGATGCGGGAAGTCTGATACAAAGTAAAGGAAACGCTCGGGGTCACTGGGGCGCTTTCTTCTGCACACAGTTTTTTCCTTCGTTCCAACCACACCAAATGAATGCCACATGGCCCGATTCCATGAAGCTCCGTCACACGTTACGAAATCCACGTGGAGCCCAGCATTCTCGCACAGTATGACACACTCAAGGATTATTTTGGCTAGAGTCTCTGCTTTAACATTGCTATGTGAGGCAAATACTCCAATAATCTGATGCCACTTCCCACTGAAGGGCTGGAACATCACCACCAGTCCATGATCACATGTAAGTGAGCGCTCGGCTTCAGGTGTGAATTTCCCGAGGTCAACGAAGCCTTCAATGCTGCCATCCGAAGCAAGACTCAAGTTTTCCGATAGCTTCATTTCATCGATGAGTAGGCCACCGTGGCACTGAAACGGGTCCATCGACTTTGTTTTTTCTTTTACAGCAGCAAAAACTTTGCTGCTGAGGCCAAAGCCACTTCTGAACTTCTTCAAGTAGCGCCGAAGACACGTACGTGATGGAAGAACCATGATCTTATGCTTTCTTATGTGCTCATAGAGCCGTGGACTCTTCATGCACATGACTGCACACTCAAGCACCCATTCAGAGTCATATTTCATTCCTTTGGTGCTTTTGCGCTTCGCCGCTGCTAGGCATGCTCTTACCTGCTGCTGCTGTTTTGAGGGCAGGGATTTGATGGCATCCACAAACACCGAGGAATATTCGCTTGCATTTTTCCTTTTTAGTTTCTCAATGTTCAACTTCACTCTCAGAATTTTCGATTTCGTCCTCTTCAGTTGCATGCTCCGAATCTTCAGCTTGTATGAAAGGGGCCGGGTGCAAGCATGTGCCTTCCTTCGTTTGTAGGAGGCCCGGTTGAACAGTAGCTTCCTTAGGTATCTACACTGTGGGCAGGCTTTGCCTAGTTCTTGTGCCACTCCGGGGCAAGACATGCTGAAAGTCTTCCCACCACAGGTCTTTTCTTGGCGTTTGGGATTAGCAGCGAACTCGCCCTTTTCGCCGAATCCTTTGCACGGTATCAGAGAATCCGCTTCCGCAAGCAGCTCTTGCGCCATTGCAGTGCTACTGACCTGTACGTTCTTCACTACCGTGGCTTGAACGGAAACTTTCGCTTGAACGCTGCACTCGTTTGCAGTGAAGAGAACGACTTTTTCTAAGGCAAGGTTACCGTTATTCATGGCACAAACTGTGCATGCTGTAGCACTGTCCGCCCCAGCGATCCTGTGCTTCGCCCAATAGGCACTTGGTGGTTCACAACTCGCGATATCAAGCGCGGTTGGAGAGTTGGAAAAGCTTTCGTCTTCATGGGAGTCGGCAGCGTTGTCGTGCACAGAGGCGCTTCCTTCACACCGCGGAATCTTTGCAGGTAGGCCCCCCGTAGACGTCCTCGACGTTCTTTTCTGGGGCGGTTTCTTCGATAAATACGCAGGGACGTTCGGATAAACGGTGGGGATTGCATTATCCGTAAGCTTAGGTCGGTCACGAGGAATTCGCACTGTCTCACCGTTGATAGTGTGGGTGAAAAGCCGCACGAGGTATTGTTCGTCGAAATGCAGCTCACAAAGAACTGAGGTTGCTTCCAGTGGTTTGTCCGCACGTGGCACTGCTCGCTGCCAGGCTTTGAAGCGTTCAGGGTCTTTAGGCACAGAAAACAACGATACTTTCCGACCGGACTTCCTCGCAGAGACGTAGCCCGAAGAACAGCCGGGCGCGAAGCAGTGCGTCTGCGACGCTTTCCGTTTCACGCCAGAGCTCATTGCGCTTTAGATCACCGCACTCAGTACTGACTGGAAATAAGTTTGTGCGACATACTTGTCACACAAAAAGCGACGAACTCAGCCTGTAAGGCACAAAGAAACACGTGCGCGAAACGTTAAACAAATGACGGAAGAAACAGCGCCAACCCCCTCGCTTCGCTTTCGACAGGTATCGAAGAGCTAGCCGGAGCGCCACCCCGGCTACCGCGGCCGTGTCATGAAACGACGAATCGCTTTCCCTGCGGCGGCGCATGGGCGCTGACGCCACCTCCCCTTCTAGCCACCATAGTGGCGGCACTCAAGTCTCATGGAACTCGCAGTGGCGCTGCAGTCACCGGCTGCAAGGTCGTGTAAGGTGGTGCCAACGTTACTAGATAGGTTCAGTTGTAAAACTCTCCCCATGCGCCGTGCGCCGCCGGCGTCTCCGTTTCTCGGCGTGCCGCGAGAGACGGGACCGCCGCATTTTGCTCTACCCGGCCGCTGCTCATCGCGTGCAACGGCGCTTCTCCCAACGCCGCTTCGGCCTTCTCATGACGTTAGCGCACGATAACATCAAAGATTACCCGCTACCCGTCAAGTTGTCCGCGTCCAGACTACATCTAGGCCAGAGTACTTTCCAGTAGCTGCTCAGGATCACTTAGTGTGGGGCAGAAAAGCCGTCCGTTACGGCTCATTGCATTGCTTTCTACAACAGGTCAGCCGAAGCGCATCGTAGTTTGCGCGCGCTTGCGTCGGCTGCTCGCCGCAAGCTGGTAGCATGGAATAAGCCTCCGTTAAAACTTATTTTGATTGTCTCTTCCGAATTTTATAAAAAATCACGAAACCGCTCATTTTGTTTCCAGCCAAATAAGCAAGGTCACCATTGGAGCTACGTCATTTAGTGGCTCTAGTAATTATGGCCACTCGAAGACGAAACTTCCCAATTGTCTCGACGTCCTTTTTGGAATAGTACCTTTTCCATGTCTTGCCCTGACAACAGTTAGCTTTACCAAACGCCACCAAGAAGCGACATTTCTGCAAAAGGCGAAATAGCTTTAATTGAAAGAATTATTGAGTCAATTAACTGACGAAATTAAACCAGCTTACATGTCAATAAGCATAATGTTCTTTTCAGCAATTTATTGGTTTTCACAGTGCACACTTTACGGCAGACACAAAGTAGAAAAATATATGCAACGTTTTTTTTTTAATTTACAATCAACTCCACACCTTTTTTGCTTGAGGTGAATATTGCTACAATATACCAAAGCATGTTAAGAGAAACAAAGTAAGTAATGAATAGATACATGCAAGCATTTTTATTTACAAATCAACTCCACATCTTTTTTGCTTACGGTGAATATGGCTACAAAATACGAAATAATGTTGACAGAAAAGAAGTAATGAATAGATACATGTATTCAAGGTTTTTTTTTTCATTTACAACAAACTCTACAACTTTGCCAGCGTGCTTACAGCAGCTTAGCGCGTTTGCGCGCCGACTTGACCTGCACATTCAAGGCACGCTCTCGCTGAAGGAATCTGGAATAGAAATACATGCGCGTCACCAAATACGATTTGATGACGCGCGCAGAGAATTCCTCAGAGTGAACGTCGCACCCCACCCGCACGAGGGACTTTTTGCTCAGGTCTTCCAAAATAGACCAAAACAAATCCCCAAAGACCTGCTTTACCTCTGTGTTCTCTTCAATAACTTGCTCAATGCCCGAGAGCAAGCAGGTTAGAGCATCTGATGGGTGCTGAAGGGCGCCTGGTACAAACGACCTCATTTCTGTGAGGATAGCTGCTGCTGGCACATTACCGCTACCCTTAACGGTCGCTTTACAGTCGTCACAGTCTGAGAACCTACTAGCCTTTTTCACAATGTAGCCCCCAAGGTAATAAAGGACAGCATCCGTGGCAGCAGGCCTGTCGCCTGCGCGCTGTCGCCTGCGTCAGCTTTCTTGCGTCCGGCCCCTGGAATACCCTCCCGTCGCTTTCGTTTTTTCGGAGGCGGCTTGGACAAGTAAGCAGGCAGGTTTGGGAAAACACTGGGAATGGCACCATCAACAAGGCTCCACTTCCCACGTGGCGTTTGAACAGTGTTGCCATTGATGGTGTGCACGTACCATTTGTCGATGTCCTGCTCGTGAAAATGGCAGTCGCACACTTTGGACTTCGTTGAAAGCTCCTTATCCGCACGCGGGATGGCCTTATTCCAAAGCGAGCGAAGCGTCGCATCTTTGGGAGCCGAGAAGAAGTGCCTGTCCGTGTTGTTCTTGTTGCTGCTGTAGCCACTGGTACACCCGGGAACGAAGCAGGTCGGCATTGTCGGCCTCAGCCTCACATGCAGAGGCCCACAGCAATGAAATACAGTTGCTGGAAAATCACTAAATGTGCCACTCGAACGGCATCGCTCATTCAGCACTTCTGAAAACGACCGCGCGAACAAGAAACGCCGGAGACCGGGGCACCGAATGCGCCGGCCACTGCGGCGCATAAGCGAAACCGCCTGCGAGCGCCCCGGCAACTGAGCCGGTTGCGACTGCAGCGCCACAGAGAGAAAGATCGGTGGCGGTTCCGGGCAGCGCCGGCCAGTTTTACAACTGAAAATAATCTAGTAACGTTGAGGTGGTGCAAGGTGGGTTGGTGCAGGATCAGCGCACAATGAGAGATAAGTTTCTCTTCATTTCTTTGTGTTTGTGAACACCATTATTATTTTTTCTATCCTAATCAATACTTAGCGTTGCGAGTATTGCCGGCGTGGGACACGGGCAACGTTGTAGTGACGTTAATCACGTGAATGGGGTAGGCGGCTGTTTTGAAGAAGTTCGGGGCGTCCGGTTAGTTGTTAAACAGCTGGAGCCGAACACGAAGGTGACCTAGTGAGAGGCTACTAGCGAAATTGAACACGTTGTGTGTGGTGTAGGCGGCAGCTTCAAACAGTTGAGGTAGAAGAGTTCACGGAGGCGGCTGGATAGCGGGACTAGGGTTAAACGTAGGGCTATCGGGCGCTCGGTCCGATGGTCGGGCGGGCGATGGCTAAGGAGGCTAGGAAAGCCACGAGCGAGAGTGAGCTGGGGCAGTGCGAAGAATGCAAGCGCTGGTGCTACTTAGATGAGACAGCATTCGCGAGTTTGGCCGACGCGCAGAAGGCGAGCTTCGTGTGCAGGCTGTGCGAGGCATTGAAGGCGGCCGTGCTGCGCACGGAGGCTAGCATCGAGGGGCTTCTGGGGGAGCTTAGGGCGGAACGGGAGCAGGAGATAGATCTCCAAAAACAGCTTGGAGCGTCACGTGAGTGGGAGGAGGCTACCGCCAGCCTATTAGAGCAAATGAAGGGCGACCTTCGAAAAGAATGGGAAGGGCGGACCGAGCTCGAGCAGCGGGTAAAGGAGCTGAAAGCGCTTTGGCCCGGCCCCGAGCGGTGTGACACGGAAGGCATGGGTAGTGGAGAAGGTGACGGGCGGGAAGAAACAGGTGAGAAGGGTGGTCAGGGGGCCGCAGTGTCTGGCCACAGCACGGAGGCCCCGAGAACATACCGCTCGGTGGCGCGGCAGTCTTCGAGCAGGGCAGGAACACAGGACAAACGGTAGAGAGAGAAACAGGTGAAGCAAACAGGGGCACCATCACAAACAGGAAGCCAGCGATTGGAGCGTAGAAGGGTCCTGGTGGTGGAGGACTCTAATGTGGCCAGGGTTAGAAATGGTGTCTTCAAGACAGTGAAGGAAGATGGGAGAGCGAGGGTGGAGGCCCAGTCAGGGAAGGGCATGGTGAATGCACTGGTCAAAGCTCAGGAGGTTGTAGAGGACAGCATAGAGGGCCAAAATCTCGTCATTATTCATTCTGGGCTCAATGATGTGTTGAAAGGCAAGAATCAGAACCTTCAAAGACAGTTAGTTAAAGGATGGGATGCGTAAGCTCCGAGAAGCCTCTGGGAGTGTGCATGTGACCATATGCACAGTTTCAGAGGTCTGGGGGCAGTCTCGTGGGACTGAAAGGAGGGTAGTGGAGGCCAACAGTGTGATGAAGGGTATGAGCCAGCAACTCAGATACAGCGTAATGGAGGTGAACCAAGACGCGTACGAGCCCGGCGCTCGCCCCTTTGCACAGGATGCCATTCACTACAGTGGTGCGACGGGCAGGAGGGTTGGTAATAGAATGGGTCTTCAAGCCACAGCTTTTTTAGGGGGACCCAGAGCTCTGAGGCCAACAGTGTAGCCGAAGACGGATCTAAAGGGGCACAAATATTCGAGCCACACGGAGTCCGTGGGAGAAAAAATTGACGTAAGCACAAGGGCCGAGCTAAGTCAGACATAGACTATATTGATACAAAACAGCCGCTAAACACGGCTGCATGAAAGAGGAGGACCAAGTGAGTTTTCGTTGGATGCTGGTCTGGTGCCATCTTGCTCGTCGAGTTCAGTGTGCTGTAAATAGATCATTAAACAAGTTACTCGTAACATTATTGGTGGAGGTGGACGACCCCCGTACCTCAATGGAGACGCGCAGCGGTCGCGCCATCGGCGACCTTTCGACTGCTTCGACTCCTAGTACTTCCTTTACGCCGCCCTCATCAGTCCAAGCCACCACCTACGTCACACTCCCGCACCTCCGGGATCCCGGCACTTTCTCCGGTGATGGTATGATCGATTCTTGACACTTGGCTGAAGCGGTACGAGCGTGTCAGTGCTACTCACCGCTGGGATCCCACGCTCATGCTCGCCAACGTGCTTTTCTACCTTGACGGCACCCCCCGAACATGCTTTGAAAGCCACGAAGCCGACATAACGAGCTGGGATCTCTTCAAAGAAAAGATACGTGACCTGCTTGGCGATTCATCTGATCGTCAGCTCGCTGCGAAGAAGACTCTTGCCACACGGGCCCAGTCTTCTACCGAATCGTACATCTCCTACATTCTTGACGTCTTGGCCCTTTGTTCCAAGGCCGACCAGTCCATGTCAGAAGACGAAAAAGTTAACCACGTCTTGAAAGGCATTGCAGATGATGCTTTAAACCTGCTGGTTTTTAACAACGTCTCGAGCATCGACAGAATCCTTAAAGAATGCCGACGTCTCGAACAAGCTAAAGCCCGCCGCGTAGCCCAAAGCACCGTGCGCCTTCCGAACACAGCGGCCACTTCGTGTGACGACGCCTTCCACCAGGCCCCTCGATGTGACAGCCTTACACGCATCATTCGTCGAGAGGTCGAGGCAGCACAACCGGTAGCCACGCCATTACCGACGCCTACGCCTTCCCCGACCACGATCTCTTTAATACAAGTGGTCGTTCGTCAAGAGCTATCGAATGTCGGCCTACATCCTGTTCCTACCGTATACTCTGCTGAGCCTTCTTATCGTACCCCTTCTGTGCCTCGCATACAATGCAATCCGTCCGAATGGCGTACTGTTGATGGCAGGCCCATATGTTTTAACTGTCGACGCGTTGGTCAAATCGCTCGTCACTGCCGCAGCCGCTGGGCTCCACCGTCCCATTATGCACCTCAGTATCACGCCACTTCTGCTCGCCAGTCGTCTCCATCACTTTCTCCATCAACGCCGACCACATTTTCCGCTCCTACAGCACCTGTGAGCAGACCTCGCTACGACCGGTCACCGTCCCTTGCTCGTCGTCAGACCCTGTCGCCCCCACAATGCCATGCTGCCTCCCCGACCTATTCGCACCATTTCCGACCGGAACACTAGGCCGTGCAGCTTCTGGAGGTGGAGCTGCGTTGACGACCTTCGTAAGAAATTCTGGATTAACGTTAACAACGAACCGGAACCTTTGGACGTTACTGTCGACAATGTTCGTGTCATTGCATTGATAGATACTGGCGCGCATGTGTCCATTATGAGTGCTAACCTTCGCCGCCGACATAGAAATGTTGTCACGCCCGCCCTCAACCGAGCTGTACGAGTCACCGATGAAGGAACTGCCGCAATTCTTGGCATGTGCTCTGCGCGAGTGTCTATTGGGGAGAGAAGCATTGTCGTTCTTTTCGCTGTTATCGAACATTGCCCTCATGAACTCATTCTCGCTATGGATTTTCTAGCCATTCACTCTGCCGTCATAGACTGTTCAGCTGGCTCTCTCCATCTCGATTTACCCCTCTTTTCCAACCCGCCTAGCCCACCGCAAACCAGCCTCTGCTGCATTGATTTCACGTGCCTCCCTCCTAACTCTGTCACACATGTCGACTTATCCTCCACGCCGCCAGTACCTGATGGTGATTACATGGTGGCCCTGATTCCTGCCGTGATGCTTACGCACGGGGTTGCTGTGCCGCATATGATTCTGACGATTAAGAGAAATCGCACCTTCCTTCCACTGGTCAAATTTTCACTCACCACCCAAGTTCTGCCACAGGGTATCTCCCTAGCCAAAATTACTGCTCTCCAAGATAACCATGTCGAGCCCTTCAGAGTTGACGATTGCTGCAGCTCAGTCAGTGGTTCCACTCCATCACGTTCTTGGGGCGCCGACATCGAGCGAATGGTGTCATAGGACTTTATATCTGAGCAAGCTGCAGCGCTTTGCCACGTTCTTGAGGGCTATCGTAGCATTTGCGACTTTGCCAGCTTTGTTAGACTTTGCGACCATTGCACGCCCACTCACAGACCTCTTGAAGAAAGACGTCTCGTTTACCTGGGGCCATGACCAAGCGTCATCGTTTTCGCAACTTACGACACTGCTTACAACGCCACCAATCTTGGCTCACTTTGATACATTAGCCCCAACCGAGGTTCACACGGATGCCAGTGGACACGGCATAGGAGCTGTACTATTGCAGCAACAACGCCGACACGACCGTGTTATAGACTACGCAAGTCGACTGCTATCTCCAGCCGAGCGCAACTATTCCATCACGGAGCGCGAGTGCCTCGCCCTTGTATGGGCAGTCGCCAAGTTTCGCCCATACCTGTACGGGCGCTCATTCCGTGTTGTCACGGATCATCCCGCGCTCTGCTGGCTAGCCTCCCTGAAGGACCCCACGGGACGTCTCGCTCATTGGGCTCTACGCCTTCAAGAGTACACGTTCTCTGTAATGTACAAAACAGGGCGATTACATCAGGATGCGGATTGTTTATCCCGCTACCCTGTTGACGAAGGAACCGATACTGACGCTATCACGGCCTTTTTTCCGTGTCGCAGCTGTTAAACATTGGCGAAGAGCAACGTCAAGATGCTTCTTTACGAGCCATCATTGACAAACTGGAGTCAACGCCTCACGACCTGTCCCTACGAATGTTTTTGGTGAAAGACGGGATCCTATATCGCCGTAACTTTGATTCCTTCGGATCAGACTTACTTCCTGTTATCCCAGCGCACCTGCGTTCCACTGCCCTGCATCAACTTCATGACGCTCCCATGACGGGCCATTTGGGCGTTTCTCGCACATACGATCGGGTACGACGTCGGTTTTTTTGGCCTGGACTGGCCCGTTCTGTTCGACGCTATATCGCCGCTTGTGAGCCCTGTCAGCGTCGCAAAACGCCGTCTGCCCTCCCAGCCGGCTACCTTCAGCCGATCGACGTTCCCAACGAGCCTTTCTTTCGAGTTGGTCTCGACCTGTTGGGCCCTTTTCCACTCTCCACAGCGGGAAATAAATGGATTGCTGTTGCCACGGACTACACGACGCGGTACGCAACCACACGAGCACTCCCGACCAGCTGCGCTACCGACGTTGCGGACTTTCTGCTGTACGACATAATATTAGTGCATGGTGCTCCCCGTCAACTTCTCACCGACCATGGCCGCACGTTCTTATCAGCTGTTGTTCATGAAATCCCGAGGTCTTGCCATACCAAGCACAAATTTAGTACTTCGTACCGTCCCCAGTCAAATGGCCACACAGAGCGCCTTAACAGGACCCTAACCGATATGCTTGCCAAATACGTTGTGCCAGATCACCATGATTGGGACATTCATTTGCCGTATGTTACGTTCGCCTACAATTCATCTCGTCACAACACTGCCGGCTATTCGCCCTTCTATCTACTATATGGCCGGGACCCCACTCTACCCTTAGACACTTAACTACCTGCGGCCACGGAATATGATTGGGAAGCCATTGCCCGCGCCGACCACGCACGCCAAGTCGCCCGTAACCGTCTACAGGCTTCATAGGCGCGCCAACAACAGCTCTAGAATTTTCCCCATAGGGACGTGCACTTTTCACCGGGTTCTCTCGTGCTCCTCTGGTCACCTACTTGACGTGTGGGACTGTTTGAAAAACTGTTGTCGCCCTACACTGGACCATTCCGTATCGTTCGCCAAGTGACAGACGTCACGTACGAGATTGTTCCAACCGATTCAACAAAGTCTTCGTCAGCTCCGAGCGACACCGTTCACGTGGCTCGGCTAAAGCCCTGTTACCCCCCTTCGACATCATCTGCGTAAATTTAGAACCGAGACAGTGCTTCTACCGCCGGGGGTTATGATACAAAACAGCCGCTAAACACGGCTGCATGAAAGAGGACGACGAAGTGAGTTTTCGTTGGATGCTGGTCTGGCGCCATCTTGCTCGTCGAGTTCTGTGTGCTGTAAATAGATCATTAAACAAGTTGCTCGTAACAATATTAACATGCAGGGTGGCAGGAATAGGTTAAAGTGGGAAGAGATAGAAGAGCAGTTGAGGCAGGAGGAACTGATGGTATATGGGGTTGAGGAGACACATCTTCGGGACATGGAGCAACTACCTTGCAATCCGGACTACGTATGGGAATATTGTAATAGAAAAGTAGGCAGCAGAAAGGGGGGTGGTATTGGGGCATTCATTCATAAAATTACAGACTGGCAAAGGGTCAAGCAGGAGTGCAAGGAACATTTATGGCTAAAAGAGAAAGTGGCAGGGCAAATGACACTCCTTGGTTTGGTGTACTTGTGGACGGGAGCAAAGGCGAAAGAGGAAAACCAGGCAATGGTCGAGTGTATATCAAAGGACGTTTAGGAATTAGGAGGAGAGTGCGAGATAATTATACTAGGAGATATGAATGCGCACATAGAAGATATAGATGGGTATACTGATTCAACAGGCAAAATTATCATAGATATGTGTGAAAGGCATGATTTGATCATTTTCAACAGTACTGAAAAGTGTGAAGGGCAAATAACATGGGAGGTAGGAAGGCTGCAGTCGACGATAGATTACGCACTGGTGTCACATAGGATGTACGATAAGCTCAGGGGAATGCACATGGATGAAGGTGGCTCCAGAAGTCTGGGTAGTGATCACAAACGTATCAAGCTAAGTTTTGGAAGAGCAGCGAAAGTGGGAAGGAGACAAGATGAGCAATCACAGGAAAATTTTCTTTCAGAAAGGCAAATAGAAATTGCTACTAAACAAATTGAGAAAGTAATTACTCAGGATAATAAAACAGTGTGGACATACACAAATCTAATTAGACTGTTTGAGCCAGAGCTTGCTAAGGCCCGTGACAAGTCACCCCGGAGAAGAAGACACAAGCCCCAGATGGCGGGGCTTGTGTGGAATGAGGAAGTTAAGTGAGGAATGAGGTGGGGATGAGAAAGTTAAGAGAGTTATAGCAAAACGTCAGGAAGCCTCTAGGAAACACAGACATGCTAAGCAGTGGGGTGAACCGACAGATGATGTTGAAAGAAAATGGGACATTTTTCTAAGCTCTAGAAGGGAAGCATTCCTCCTGATCAACAAAAAGATTAGAAGAAAGGGTGCTCAGTGGCTGGCAGAAGTACATAAAAAGGACAGAAAGGTAGCTGCGAAATTTTGGAACCATCTGAGCTCCCTAAGAAATGAAACAAGCCTAGAGCAGAGGTTTATAACTGCAGCTCAAGGTGCTAGGCTAGAAGGGGACGAAGCTATTGACAAGGGTGACAGAAAAATTTCAACAAAAAAGTGCCTTATGCAGCACAATAGACAAGGATGAATCAAGGGGCGCAATGGCTCCATTTTCACAACGAGAATGGGAAAGCACTGAGAAGAGGGTTCCAAGTAGTTCATCAACAGGCTCAGATGGCATTCCAATTATGCTGATAAAGACATTGGGTCCGAAGTCTAGACAGACTTTGAGAGAGGCAGTGAGCAGAACAATAACCGATGGTGAAGTCCCCGATGGATGGAAACTTAGCAGGATGAGCATGATCTAAAAAGGAAAAGGGGACAAAGCTGACATAAACAACTACCGTCCTATAACAGTGACATCATTGGTCTACGGGCTGGCGATGCAAATTATAAAGGAAAGTCTGCAGGCATGGATAGAGGATGAGGGGGTGCTGGGGGAACTGCAGAATGGGTTTCGGAAACACAGGAGGTTGGAATACAATTTGTTCTCAATGACGCAGTGCATCGAAATAGCAAAAAGAACACATGCACCAGTGGCTAGCATTTTAAGATATCAAGGGAGCGTACGATAGCGTGGTTCAAGAGGACTCATGGCGAATACTGGACACACTATGTGTAGAAGATGGAGTCACTATTTTTTTAAAGGATATCTACAAAGGTAACAAGGTAGTTACCTTGTTACCTTTGGAAAGGAAAGAATCGGAAGCAGACGACAAAGTGCGCTTCGTAGCTCCGCCGTCGCCTTTGGAGACTGTGACATGCTTTTGTAAATCAGTTAAAAATTTTACAAGGCCATGGTGACTTCGTGCGTCGCTTATGGCTGCACAAATCACATCAAAAAGACTTTTCACGTGTAAGTATACTCGCTTCGTTCACTGGCGATCGCCTGTTTTTTCGCGTACTTTGTTAAATTAGAAACAATATCAAGGTCAGCATGCGTGTAATACATGGGTATAGCTGTATGGAAGGTAACTTGAGACATTAAATGCTCGCTGACACGCCACTGTACCTGAGCGTTAAGTTTTTGGACGAAAGACTTGCGGTCTGTGGCTGGACGTATGAAACACTGGAACGAGTAGGACGTCTAAATGCCCTTTGAATTTCAAGTTTTCTGGTTTTGTGTTACAAGGCAAGACTGACGGCGTGCATGCATATTTTTTTGGCGAGTGAATATCGAATTCGGTGCATGTTTATAGAGGAATTCGCAAACGTAGAGAACAATTCCACGTCGTGATTATCCATGTTACAGGTTTCTGAAAGGCAGTGTGCTGTGTTCTGCCCGAGAACGTGCTGTTCGAAGAAATAGTTGGAGGGCTACGGACAGTGACCACCTCTGTACTATTCACTTCGAAGAATGGTGCTTCGACAGAACGGGGCAGACAACCAAACTGCGGCCTGGCAGTGCACCTTCGATTTTTTCTGCTTTCCGAGCCCATCTGCGAAAACCTGTTAGTTTCTACCTCGATGACGTAGCTTTATTAGAATGTAGTCACAAAAATAAGCAATTTTGTCTTAAACAAGATGAGGAACCTTTGAAATCCGTTCTATCTTGCCGACGAAACCGAAACCGAAACCCCGATAGACGAAGTTGCCAAAATGAGTGAGTCGCGTTATATCAAACATCAAGCTAACTCATTTCGAGGCTCTGAAGGCTGCGCTTGCCATGGCAACACACATCGACAATGGAAGTTGATGAATATTATGCATAACTAACGCCTATGCAATTGTTCTTATAAACGGTTCACTTGGGGTACGTCTCCAGGAGTTTGTCGGTTTCACGCAACATCGGTGATTAGGTTTTGGTTCCACCTGTAAATTGGTCAGAATTCAATAACTCTAGAAAAATTACTGGTGACTCCCACTTTACATATTACCTCTCTTTTCTAAATTTATCTTTAATTACTTCAACTTCCTCATACATATTCTCCGGTAATCTGCCGACACACACTAAAGTACATATAATGAAATAGGCGAGCAAATGTCGCGTTCTCCTTGATTTTGAGTATCTGCAGGCACATTTCTCAAAAGACACAATATATAGTACAACCCTTTTGTACCACAATAGTGCACCAGCAAGCTCGATATGCGAAGCATCCCTCGACAACAGATTGATATGAAAGCATGCAGCTGACAATGGGTGCATGAAATAATTCGTTTCACAAAGAAGAAGAGGTATTTATTCGTTGGTGTAACTTAAAAGTGGTTCCCATCTCACTTTTTAATCGTAGAACTGCAAATCGACGCGCGTATTCTATTGCGGTTAATTGCGGTTCCGCCCTGTTTTACCTCTAGCAACATGGCCGCCGGTGGCTTCACTTGTTCCCGTTGGCGGCTGCGAGGACTGCCACTCCAGAGGTTCTACAGAACCTCCTTGATGCTACCTTTAAGTAGCAGAACAGAGTTGCGCCACTGTTTTCCGGGCGCCGCTCGCTCCGCCTACAGGAGTTAAGTGCCCCTATTCGCCGAGCAGCAAGCACAGGATCGGGATAACTGGCGGAACATGGGAGAGGCCATTTTCTTGCAGTGGACGTAGTCAGGCTGATGATGATGATGATGATGATGATGATGATGATGATTAGCCGAGCGCCAGCACGTGGCCATAGGTGGTTCATTTGCACTGCGGAGAAGCCAAGGCTACGGAGATTCCGGGCAGATCAAGCGGGGTTGACAACAGTTATCATTATCGCCGTGCTTATTCGGTAATGTAGCCACGCTGCCTGTTGGTCACGAGAAATGCGGCAGCAAATTCATTCTGTGTTGAATTGTACTACGTAGAGCCCATGCGATTAGACGGTGGTTCTGCGGGTGTTGCTATAGAAAGATTAATGGTTAGTCGGAAGGAATAAACGCTTGGTCATTGTCGTCTGCAGGATTTTCTCTTGGGGGGTGCAAACCATTGTTGCATCGCGGTTCAAGGAAAGCGAGAGCACTGGTCTAGCTTGGGTGAGGGCAAGTCCTGTTGTGGCTTGAGGGGGGCAGTGCCTATTTTCCTCTTCTCTGCTGACGCCCATGCACTGACTTTTTTTTAAAATATGTCCATGACACCACAAAACTTGCTCTATTTGTAATAACTCACACTGCAGGTGCAGTAGTGAATACTTTATACATGCAGAGTCGACCAGCGTGTGTCCGCTGCATACGTCCAAATTGGTCTGGCGGTTATAACACTAAAAATAAAGGGATAACTTAAACTAGAGCTATTTGAATCGGCAAGGTGTTGCTGCTAGTTAGTGAATTAAATGCAGCTTTGAAACCTTAAGTGAAAAGAGTGTTGGACACAGTCACAAACGAGCGCTCAAAAAAGGGCGCGCCGCCAAATTTTGGCGACCAAGTGCCAGAGAGGCGCCTCAAGGTCAACGATATAGAAGAAAGCAAGCATCCAAAGACTCCCCGGGCGCACCATCTCTCTCCCCTCGGTAGCGTAGTTTCGTTGACCAACCTCCTCGCATCGGCGGCTGAGCAAGCCCTGGAAGGTTCTCGAAGGAAAGGGGCGTGGTGATGCAAAGTTGCGTCACGTGTTGCGGACGGCCCTCGAAACGTCTCACTCTTTCCCCAGCCTTGGCTATGCATCGCGCCGACGAAACGATGAGTCTTTTCTTGAATCTAGCGCGAAAGGTATATCAGCGAGCAGCGAAGGGAAAACGGAAGAAGAATGAATTTCGCTATAGTGTGCGTAGGGTCTTTCCGCCGTGTCGGCGAAGCCTTTTGTCTTCAGTGACAAAGGAGGAGACGCAGAAAGTTTGCGCCCGTGTGCGTAGGCAGGAGAAGAAGAAAGGTTGCGCCAAGGTGCGTAGGGTGTTCCGCCTTGTCGGCGAAGGCTTCTGTCCTCAGTGACAAAGCAGGTAATCAAGAGGTTTCCACCTGAGGGGTGAAGACTCTTGCTACAAGCAGAAGGGTGTGTCTACCGCCAGCGAGCGAAGACGCTATGCAACAGCTGCGCGGGTGAAGCCGACGTGATACCGGCGAAGAAGTTTGGTGCTTGGAGAACAGCCAAGTGAAGACGCGAGGTTTCTTGGAGGACAAACTTCGGGGGCAGCGGAACAACAACAGCGCTGGACTTCGAGTGAGTGATTCTTGAAAGAGTATCATTCAGACTGTTTTTCAAGGATTTTGGACGGAATAAGTTTTCGAACTATTTAGTCTTTAAGTGTCTTGGTTGTTCGATGCATGTGATTGCATTGTAGCACGTATTGTTGTCTGTGTCCGTTGTTTCGAGTTTAGCTGATTGTACTGTGTAGTACGTTGTTTGATTGGTGACATATCGTAGACCACTATTGTCGAGTGTGCATAATTGTGTATCGTTCTATCTGCCATGCTTTAGAATATAATTTTGTTTTGTTTATCCACTCTCGGGTCTGACTCGTTCTTTTTGCTACAGCTGGCGTCCACTGGCACGCCATTTAGGGCCACTTCTAAATTGTCCACGCTTTCGTGGTGTAGTTCGGCGAGGGGACGATGCTTCGGCCCTTGGAATTAGCCCGGCGATCGCCTCCATAATTACGGGACCTGTGGCAATTAATCTGGCGTCTGCGACAGGACCTTTTTGGTGCACCGTGTCCAAAGTAGTGATAAAGAGCCTCGATTGTTGATAGTGCTATCGGAACAATTGTGTGTTGCTCAGTGTTCTCGTTAACGAGTGTGCAGAGAGTGTTTCGATAGACTGGGTTTGGGAGATATCTTGTGCACGCGTCTAGAATTATATTTGCGAGAGACTATGGATCTGGAGAAGTTAGTAGCTCTTGGTGAGAAGATGGGTCTTTCTGGCGCCGAACTATGGAAGTCGGGGATCCAGAAGGAGAAAGAGGTGGTGGAGAGAGAGAGATTGGCAGCTGTGAGGGCCAAAGAAGAAAAAGCAGCTGAGTTGGAGAGAGAAAGGCTGGCAGCTGAGAAGACGAAAGAAGAAAGAGGGGCAAAGGAGGGACAGCTGAAAGAAGAAAGAGAGTAGCAGGTGAAGTTGGAACTGGGAAGAGAAAGGTTGGCAGCTGAGAGGACGAAAGAAGAAAGAGAGGCAAAGGAGCGACAGCTGAAAGAAGGACGAGAGGTGGAAATGGCTTAAAGGCAACGACAGCGGCAGCATGAGAAAGAACTCGAGTGGCTCCGTTTGCAACAGCGAAGCGAAACTCCCATCCAAGCTAGAGTTGAAAGCAGCAAACGGGAAGATCATGGCTTCCGCTTGAACCCGAGCAAGCTGCTCATAGCGTTTGATGTAAGAAAGGATGACCTTGACGCGAACCTTCACAAATTTGAGACGATTGCAAGGAGCTGGAATTGGTCGGAACATCAATGGGCAACTGCTTTGAGTACTTGCTTGAGTGGTGAAGCGCTCAGTGTGTACGGCAGGCTGACGCCGACCGATGCAGTCAACTATGCAAAGGTGAAAGCTGCTTTGCTGAAGCGATTTAGATTTACTGTGGAAGGATTCCGGGTCAGATTTCGGACAGGAAAACCAGCTGATGGTAAAACGGCTACGCAGTACGCCGCCCGACTTAGCCATTATGGATAGAACTTTCAGATGGATAGAACTTTCAGGGACAGCACAGGAGTACGATGAGCTTAAAGAGCTCCTTATCAGAGAGCAAATTCTGACCAGTTGCCAGCCGAGCTTGCCGCTGTACTTGAAAGAGAGGAGAGTTAAGTCACTTGAAGACATGCTTGAATTGCCGACCAATTCCTGGAAGCGCAACGTGGCACAAATTTGGCCAAAATCAAGAAGTGTGCTGAAGATTTGAAGAAATCGGCACCCGAACAAACAAAAAGCGTGCCCCGGAGATTGTTCCGCGATGTTTTCTATGTAACCAAGTTGGTCATCGCGCTAACAGCTGTCGAACTAACTTTACGAGTCCTATTGTTGTAAAATGTTTCAAGTGTGGTCAGACTGGGCACAAAGCAAACGAATGTTGTAACGGAGCGAGTCAGACTCACCAAGTAGCCTTTGTCAGGTGGCACCGAAAGCCGATGATGATGACGTCACCAACAGATTCGTAGAGTTGAAAAAGGGCGAGAAACTGCCTATTGTGGGTGCTGTCCTATGGTTGTAAAATGTTTCGAGTGTGGTCAGACTGGGCACAAAGCAAACGAATGTTGTAACGGAGTGAGTCAAACTCACCAAGTAGCCTTTGTGCAGGTGGCACCGAAAGCTGATGATGATGACGTCACCAACAAATTCGTAGAGTTGAAAAAGGGCCTATTGTGGGTGCTGTAATGACAAAATGAATATCTGGTGTTACGAAGGGAATGCCAACGCTGCCTGGAAAAGTTGCGGGCAAGAAGGTTACAGTGTGAAAAGACACCAGTAGCTCTACTGTTATCGTGCGGACAAATTTGGTACGTGAAAGTGAGTTAACAGGCAAAACGAAACTGGTTTGCCTAATTGAAAGTACGGTTTGGACGCTTCCCGAAGCAGAGATTGAGGTTGAAACCCTTTACTTTAGCAGGAAGGTTACTGCCCTATGTATGACGACCCCCCCCCCCCCCCTTGTACGATCTCATCATCGAAAACATCGACGGGGCGGGAGGGCCGAGTGATCCCGAACGTTTGGGGGAAGACCCGAAGATGGAGCCCTCGCCGACACTGGGACCGCGATATACAGTGGAGAAAAATACTGTAAACGATTTCACTAGAGCTCAAGGTGAAGCCCGGGTATAAAAGACAGCGAATCGGGAGATGATGGTATTGAGCGAGAGAACAGCTCGAACAATACTTTTTTGCAGACTAGTTGGTTCATACTTGAAAAATTGAATTGCTGCACAAACTTGAAGAAAAAAACAAGAGAGACAGGAAAGAGCGCAGTTCCTGCTGTGCTTTTTCCTGTCTCTCTTGTTTTTTTCTTCATGTTTGAACAGCTGGACTTGCGGCGGAACGACATCAACCGACCAACAGTGACGGAGTCGGCCAGCCTGGCCCAATGTCGTGACGTGAACAAGCTGGTGTATAACCAGACAAGATCGATTGAACGTTATGACCCGCTAACGGTATCGAAAGTGTCAACGATGGCTGAGATGCCGCCTCAGATACCGTAGATTGGAAGGGCTCGCCGGAACAGAACGAGAAAAAATCAGAAGAGATTGAGCGGGCACCACAAGAAAGGGCGCAAGCGCAGCTCGAAGTACACAGGATAGGTGCTGAGGTCGAATCGGAATGTGTTTGGCAGTGTTGAGCCTCAATGTGTTCTGTTGTTGTTATTCTGTGTCACACGTGTACGCCGAGTGAGTCAAAGTGTTTGTTGCGGTGACTTGATGTATAAGATTGTACAATTGTTGTATAGACAGACCTTTGTAGATTTGTATTGTTTGAAATGTGTGATTGATAGTTGTACTCGAGTACCTGTGGTTATATTTCATGTGTTGTGAGATTGAATTGCAATGTGCAGTTGTATTGAGTGTTCTATTGTGAATGTGACGCGCCATGAGCAATGAACGGTGTTACGAACTGTTGTGTGGAGTCTGTTCGAGCTCATTTGGGTTATTTTGAATATTATGTGATAATATTCTTAAAGGGAGGGGCAGTGTCACAAAGGGGCGCTTAGAAAGGAAGCTTGCCGCCGAGTTCTGGCGGCGATGAATGTGCCGGGCGCCGGAGGAGCACCTCAAGGTCAATGCTAAAAAGGAAGACAAGCATCCAAAGACTCCCCGGGCGCGCTGTCTCTCCCCCTCGGAAGCGTAGTTTCGCCGACCAAACTCCTCACATCGGCCACCGAGCAAGCCCTGGAAAGATCTGGAAGGAAAGGGGCGTGGTGATGTGGAGTTGCGTCCTGTGTCGCGGACGGCCCTCGAAGAGACTCGCGCTTTCCCCAGCCTTCGCTGCGCATCGCACCGACAAAACAATTAGAATGTTCTGGAAAATATCAAAAAAGTATTTAAGCCAGCAACGGAGAAGGGAGATCAGGAGAATAAAGTTCGCGCCAGTGTGCATAGGGTGTTTCTGCCGTGTCGGTGAAGGTTTTGTCCTCAGTGATAAGGCAGGAGATGAAGGAAGTTTTGCGCAAGTGTGCGTAGGGCCCTTCCGCCGTGTTGGCGAAGGCTTTTGCACACAGGTTATGAAGAGGCTTTCCGCCTGAAGGGTGAAAGCTGGTGCTACCAGCAGAAGAATAGCGTGAGACTACCGACAGAGAGCGGAGACGCGTCCTGCAATCGCAACGCATGGGAAGCCGACGTGTTACTGGCGAAGTTTGGTGCTTGGAGAGCGCCCATTGAAGACACGAGGTTTCCTGGAAAAGAAACTTCGGCGGCATGGATCGACAACAGCGCTGGAAATTGAGTGGTGAGTGATTCTTGAAACAGTATCATTCAGACTTTGTTCCAGGGAGTTAGTATGAGGCACCAATTACCAGCGTGTTGCGTGTAACGCAAATAATGCGGCTGATGCAGAGCGCGTAGCCAGCTCCCGTTCCGTCAACTAACGAAGCTGATCGGCTCCGCGAAGGCGAACGCGGAAGACCCCGAGCACGGGAAAGCAAGGAGACTCCTTCGTTCACACGGTTCACGAGCAGAGCCGTCAGTCACCCCCATTTAGGACTAGAAAGAGAAGGCTTACTCGAAAAAGCGTCTGGCAAGAGGCAGGTCAGGCGCCACCGTCTGAGTTTAAGCTATTGTTGGCATGCACGCGTGCCATTGAGAATGACGCGGTGGCGCGACCACTTGGCTGACCGAGTCATAGTGGCGGCAAAGAGACGAGCATAACCTCCCCCACTGTAGGTCATTACCAAGTGCTGTTGGGATGTCAGGGCGCCATGCTGTCGCTTGCACACCTGGTAAGCGCACGGAGCCCAACGGTGTACTCACCGATCTTAGGGAGGCTTCTACGAAGCAACATTTAATGAGAGTGCTGACGGGACTCGAGCGTGAGAACGGCTGCCGACGGAAGTCAGCCGACGGAGGCAGCATGGCCTGGCATGGGAGAGAGTGTCACATGCGCAGAACCTATGCCTTTGCGTGTTTTGTTCGGTAACGTGGTTTTAACCAATGTAGTGCCTGTTACGAAGGTGTTTCTGCGATTGCTTGTGATGATGCGAGTCCAAACATGTGATTTGTGTGTGTGAAGACTATTTGTTCAACCGAGGGTTGAAAAGAAGATGTTTGAATCTGAAGTGAGGGAGCGGAGGTTCGGGCTTGGACTCGGGCAAACGTCTGAGGCTGCAATAAAGCGTCTCTTCACCGGACTACAGCTCTTCCTTCGCGCTGCCGCCGTGCACTCGAGTCATCGAGGGGACCCATTCCGAACCTGAAACATCTTCCCTCCTTAGCTAGTGTAGAAGCTAGTCGAGGAGGAGGAAATTGACTTGCGCAGCCGACAGGATGTGGAGAGCCCGCAGCGAGGAAGGTGCTAAAGTCCGGGAAGCTGCCAAGACGCATGCTGGTTCGGGACCCGCTGTTGCAGGAGTGGAGAGCCCGCAGCGAGGAAGGTGCCAAAGTCCGGGAAGCTGCCAAGACGTATGCTTGTTCGGGAACTGCTGCTGCGCTGCGAAAAGCAGCAGTGACATTCGGTATAAGCCTGCCGGTCAACATTGGAGCCTGGAGTTCGGCTGCGCGTCAGTGAACGAGAGCAGAGCCAAAGGTCATCTTTGAGCGACGGACTTATCGGAGAAGCCCTGCAGGGTGCTGCTTCAGTAGCAGAGCAGCAGAGACAGTCGATGTGACAGACTGAGTCAGCGACAGGGGTGATAGGGCGGAGACTTGCTGCATTAGAAGTGGTCGTCGCTCATAGCGATGGTGACAAGACGGACGCAGTTCCTACTGTCAAGTTCATCGGGCGACGCATCACTGCAAGCTGAGGCCTGCTTTGTGCTCTCTCGGGGCCGCAATTTTTTTTTTCTTACTGAATGCACTTTCGTTCAGGCACACTCTTGGAGATGGTGGATTCAGAGAGAGATGTGATGGAAGGTGACAGTGTGATTGAATTGGATCGCACGCGCGAGTTGCAGCTCGAGATAGAAGTGTTAAAGTTCACGCTTGAGCTAGAGAAAGTGAAGTCATCGCGTGCCTTGTCAGAGGAGTCGGAAAACCGGAACCGGCATGCTAGTATCGCACGGTACGCGAAAGAGCTGAAAGCAGTCCTAGCGCTCATGCCCAGTAGTGAGCCATTGATTCCGGCTTGGTTCAAGAAAGTGGACGCTCTTTCTGCAGCGCTGAGCATTCCCGAGGGAATTCAGGGCACGATTCTGTTGCCATTCTTAACCGATAAGATGCGTACATTCGTTGCCAATCAGGCAGAATCTGGGGTAATGCCGTATCTAGATATAAAGTCGAAGGTGCTGAAGGAGCTGATGATGACTCCGAGCGAGTACCGACAAATGTTTGTGGAAATCAAAAGAGTGGCAGGCGAGTCTTGGAGCCAAGTGACGGCGCGCCTAGAGACTATGTTTGCGTACTACGTGAGAAGTAGAGAGGTGGAGACATTTTACGGTCTTCAGGAGTTGCTTATAGCGTACAGGCTAAAACAGTTAATGCCAAGTGACCTCCGCTCACTGGTCATTCAGCAGGAAGTAAAGGGCTGGTTGAAGGCCAAGGATGTTGCGGAGTTAGCCGCGATATTTGAAGAAAGCTTCGAGAGCAGCAGACAGGGTAGTTACTGCGGTGCGGAACCAAAGAATTTATATTATGGGCCGCAAGCCAAGCTATTTACTAGAGCCAATCTCAGCCGTAATTCAGAAGCGTGTTTTGGCTGTGGAAAATGGGGCCACTTTCAGAGAGTTTGCGAGCTTTCACGTGACACTGCCGCTAATACAGCCGAAGTTTTATGCGTGGCTTCCCAGAAGAAGCGTTCATTTGAGAGCCGAGCCACACCGTCGCGGCAGTCTGTGGTCGTGAAAAACTCGCTGATGCGGGATCCGCAGATCGAGATTTTCGTGGGAAACAAGCCCTGTTTCGCACGCGTTGACTCAGGTGCGGATATCACTGTGGTACGGCCTAGTGAAGTGTCCACTGAAATTGTGGATCAGAATAGTGGCACAATAAGGCTAACAGATGCTTTTGGGCATGGTATTACCGCACGTATGCAGTATGTAGCTCTAGGTGTTCCAACCGCGTCGGGAAGCGCTGCTCAGCCTCTAAAATTGCGATGCGCAGTTACCGATCAGTTGAATACGAGTGTGTCGGTGTTGCTCAGTCCCGCTGATTATGAGTGTCTTCGTCATTACCGGCAAAAGCCCCTGATCTAAATGAGGGTGATAAGAGAGAGATCAGCTGTTCAAGACAGGGCATTACACCGAAGCAGTATTCACCGATGAGGGAGCCAGAGCATGTGCCTCGAGGTGTTAGCCTTAGCGCTAACTCTGTGCAGCGCATAGCGGAGAAACAGGACGACCGAGCAAGAGAGCCGCAACTGACTAATTTCGCGTCACTTGTACAGCAGGCGCAGTTGAGAAGTTGCCGTGAATGTATTAATCTAAACAGCACATGGCTTAGTCCATTCGATGGAAATGCTTCCGATGGAGAGAAGGAACGTGGCGAGCCACCTGCCGATGTGCAGCGTCAAGTGAAAAAGGGGTCGCACGTCAGGGTAGCTGATAGGGCACAGTTGGACCGAAAGCAATTATGCCAGTCATTGAAGCGTTAGCGCACGATGGCCTCTGCGGTGGTAACTTCTCAGAAAAGAAAAGGAGAAAGCGCGTTAAAAAGCGGCTAGCATTGGGGTTCGGTGGTGGAAGGAGGGGGTTCTACGTCTTGCGTATTCCCCGTTTAAAAGGAAAAGTCCCGAGATTAGGACAATTGCGTGCCCGACTGAAGTGTAAAATGGAGCCGTAAGTTCTTTGGAGAATTGAACAACCAGATTTGTTGAAGGTAATTTTGCTTTGCGTTTTTTTTTTCAGGTTTGAAACAGGTATATTACGTCATAAAAGGTTATTTTAGTAACAAGTTTTGCGTTTTCTTTTTTTAGTGTTTAGGTACGGCGCGCTACCGAAGAGGGGTGACATGGTGAAAGGCTTTTAATAAAAAGTCGGCTATTTGTCGGTTACGACGGTTCGAGAGTGTTGAACACGCTGCCGTGCAACGTAGAGGCACAGGTAGCGGTTGAGTGAGCATGAGGGCTTGGCATTGTTTTCTAAGTTTATGGCAACCAACCCCAGCGAAGCTTTTTGTTTGGCTACAAACGCATTTCAAGCGGTAAAGAGAGGTTGCCTCTCCCAAAGGATAGGGGCAGGTGAACGATCAGTCGCATTTTTCAGTGAGAGGCTGAACCAGTCGCAATGGAAGGCGTCCACAGTTGAATGAGAGGCGAATGTGAAACAAAAATTGTTCGTAAATAGGGTGCTCTAAGAGAGGCTGCTCATGTTTTTTCGCGTCTCGGATGATCATTGGAATCAATGATAGTGACTCTTAGTGGCAAGGTGATGTTTTGTCTGTTTCATGTGGCTCAGTTTTTTTTTCCATTGCTGTTGTTGTTGTTATGTAGCCACTGAAGTAGTTCCTATGAATTGAATGACTGTACAGTTGTTTGCATCGCACGTTTAGGTGTTATGCATGATGTTAAAGTGGGTTCAACAGACTAATAGTTCCGTTGTACTAGACATTTTTTTGTGGTGTGGTTGTTGTTTAGATACGAACTTGCCTCTAAGTGGTAGGACTGCTTTTAGGTGTAGTTTACGTGTTGTAAAAGAATAATTTTGTAGATTAAATAAGGGAGCGTTTGTGAAGTGAGTTCGTTATAATTTTTTGTTCTTGGTGCGATCGTTTAGACTTAGGTATACCTATACCTTCTGGGTCCGTCGCTCTCTTAGAGTGTGTCATGCGGGGCCTGGAGGGCGCATGGAGTGGGTCTCCCCTGTTGAGACAATGACCGTGTGGTGTTGTGAACACAAATGACAACAACCGCCGGACTATGCATGATGCGCGTGCCCTGTTTCAAGCCAATGCGAACTGACTGGCACGGTGAACTTCATTCAGAGTGTGTTCTTCATTGTTTTGCATTACTAGAGTGTTTTACTTCGGAGGACTATTTGAGGGCATTATGTATATGTGTTGCTGTGTCTATTTCACAGAAGGGCGCAAAAGATCTCCTGTTGAGATTGAAGTGAAAATCAGTTCACGCATGTGCGCGCACCGAGAGTGAGTTTATTTTGAGCGATTTTTTTCGTTTTGCATCGCGTTACTGGACATCGAGTATCCAGTAACACTCTTGAGGGGGGAGGAGTTAGTATGAGGCACCAATTACCAGCGTGTTGGGTGTATCGCAATTAATGCGGCTGATGTAGAGTGCGTAGCCAGCTCCCGTCCCGTCAACTAACGAAGCTGATCGTTTCCGTGAAGGCGTACGCGGAAGATCCGAGCACGGGAAAGAAAGGAGCCTCCATCGTTCGCACGGTTTACGAGCGGAGCCGTCAAAGTCATCCCCATTCGGGACTAGAAGGAGAAGGCTTACTCGGAAAAGCGTCTGGCAAGAGGCAAGTCAGGCGCCACCGTCTGAGTTTAAGCTATTGTTGGCATGCACGCGTGTCATTGAGAATGACGCGGGGACGCGACCACTTGGCTGACCGAGACATATTGGCGGCAGGGAGACAAGCATGACCTCCCCCGCGCTGTACGCCATTACCGCGTGCTGCTAGGATGTCGGGGCGCCTCGCTGTCGCATGCACATCTGGTAAGTGCACGGAGTCCAATGGTGTACCCACCGCTCTTAGAAAGGCTTCTACGAAGCAACAATTAATAAGAGAACTGACGGGGCTCGAGCGTGAGAACGGCTGCCAACAGAAGTCGGCCGACGGAGGCAGCACGGCCTGGCACGGGAGAGAATGTTACACGCGCAGAACCTATTCCTTTGCGTGTTTTATTTTGTAATGTGGTTTTAACCAATGCTGTACCTGTTATGAAGGTGTTTCTGCGATTGATTGTGATGATGCGAGTTCCAACATGTGATTGGTGTTTGTGGAGAATCTTTGTTTAACCGAAAGTTGGAAAGAGGATGTTTAAATCTGAAGAGAGTGGGGGTTCGGGCTTGGACTCGGGCAAACGCCTGAGGCTGCAATAAAGCGTATGATCACCGGACTACGGTTCTTCCTTCGCGCTGCCACGGTGCACTCGAGTAATCGAGGGGACCCATTCCGAACCTCAAACATCTTCCCTCCTTAGCTAGAGTGGAAGCTAGTCGAGGAGGAGGGAATTAACTCAGGGACTATGGACTGAATAAGTTTTCGAACACTTTAGTTTTTAAGTGTCGTGGTTGTTCGATGCACGTGATTGCATTGCAGCACGTATTGTTGTTCGTGTCCGTTGTTTCGAGAGCAGCTGATTGTACTATGTAGTACATTGATTGATTGGTGACATATGTTATTCAACTATTGTCGAGTGTGCATATTTGTGTATTGTTTGATCTGCCATATTTGGAAATAGAATTTTGTTTGTTTATCAACTCTCGGCTCTGACTTGTTCTTTGAACCACCGCCGGCGTCCACTGGCACGCCGATTAGGACCACTTCTAAATTGTCCGCGCTTTCGTGGTGCAGTTCGGGGGCCGATACTTCGGCCCTTGGAATTTGCCCGGCGACCACTTCCCTAATAAACGGGACCTGTTGCAATATTTGGGAAATATAGTATTTACTTAGGGACTCGTTTTCCGGTGTTTGAGAGACAAGAATTACGAGATTTAACAGACAATAATGCCAAGGAAAGTACAGGGAAAGTTATTAAGCTGAATTGTTATGTAAATGTCAAGAAAGAAATGTGGGGGTGAAAAAATAACTTGCCATGGGCAATTTATCTTATATAACGCGTTCGATGTCTTCATATATATATATATATATATATATATATATATATTGTTACGAGACAATGCCCCACTTAAACAGTGAGATAGGCGCTGAGGAAGACGAGGTGATTTTGTGTGTGCGCGCGCTCTCTCTTGTTCGCCATCTTGGCTTGCGCGTTGGCGCTGTGTAAATATATTTTAAAACGTGGGACACATTTCCCGTCATTGCCGAAGCACGTGGACCTCACCGTATCGGGCAAACCCAAACTTCTCCAACCCCATTCACCGGCCCACCTCTATGACCAGGAACCACCACGGCGTGATGGCTCAGCTAATTACGACCCGACCACTACGACCACTGCCCAGTACAGTCGCTCACCTTCACCTCGACGTAGATTTTCCCGATCTCCACCACCACCTCGTTCCCCGTCCCCGTCCTCTGCCCGGCGGTTTTCTTCGGAAAACTAACGGCTGCAGCTCCTGGAGGTGACGCTGCTGATACGACTTGCTCTCCAATTCCTCTGTTGACGCTCCCGACCAATCAGAACTTGATCGACGTTGAAGTGGACGGTTTATCTGTTAAAGCCTTAGTAGACACTGGCGCCCATATTTCTGTGATGAGCCTGCACATTCGAGACCGCTTAAAGAAAGTACTTACTCCAGCCCCTTCACGCAGCGTTCGCGTTGCTGATGGTAGTACGGCTGCTGTTATTGGCGTCTGTACTGCACGCGTTACTATTGCCGGCCGTCAAACTTCAGTTCTCTTCACTGTTCTTTCTCATTGCACCAATGACGTGATCCTCGGCCTTGACTTTTTGTCCACTCATTCCGCTCTCATCGACTGTTCAGCCGGTACTGTGCAACTTGACCTACCGTGTCCGATTGATCCGCCCAGTCGACCGCAAGCCCGTATGTGCTCTGCTGAACATGTCCGTTTGTTACCGCAAACTGTGACCTGCATCACCGTTACGCCCTCGCCACCTGTATCCGATGGTGACTATGTGCTCGCGCCCATCACATCCCTTCTCTTGACCCACAGTGTTACCTTACCACACACTGTTATTCAGTTACGTGCAAACCGCGCCTGCATTCCTGTGCTCAACTTTGCTCTGTGTCCGCAAGTGCTTCCGCGCGGAATCGCCCTCGCCATGCTGACTCCTTCTGAAGAATGCGTCATATCAGCTCTGTCTTCGAACGAGGCTCGACACTCCAACTTCACACATGCTCGATCTTCGCAAGGAAGCCCTTCTCCTGATGTTAAAAAAATGATCGCGTCAGACCTTTTGCCGCATCAAGCTGACGAACTCCTTCGCGTTCTTGAGTCATACTGGGACGTATTTGACTTTTGTGATCGTCCACTAGGTCAAACCAGTGCGGTAAAGCACCGCATTGACACCGGCGATGCCTCCCCTGTCCATCGACGGCCATACCGCGTATCTTCGACCGAGCGTCACATAATTCAAGCAGAAGTCGACAACATGCTCGCCAAAGACATAATTGAACCATCATGTAGTCCATGGGCTTCCCCTGTTGTTCTTGTCAAAAAGAAGGACAACACTTGGCGATTCTGTGTTGACTACCGACATCTGAACAAGATCACTAAAAAAGACGTCTACCCGCTACCGCGCATAGACGACGCCCTAGATTGTCTTCACGGCGCTAAGTATTTTTCTTCTATTGATCTAAGAGCAGGTTACTGGCAAATTGCTGTCGATGACATGGACCGCGAGAAGACCGCTTTTGTCACCCCCGATGGTCTTTACCAATTTAAGGTCATGCCCTTCGGATTATGCAACGCTCCAGCCACCTTCGAGCGGATGATGGACTCTCTTTTGCGTGGGTTCAAATGGTCAATTTGTCTATGCTACCTTGACGACGTTATCGTCTTTTCCCCGACCTTTGAAACCCACCTCGACCGCGTTTCCTCAATACTGGCCGTATTTCGCAATGCCGGTCTCCAACTGAACTCGTCAAAGTGTCACTTCGGACGCCAGCAACTAACAATGTTGGGCCACCTTGTCGACTCCTCTGGTGTACGTCCTGATCCCGATAAAGTGCGAGCCGTGCGTAACTTCCCTGTTCCGACCTGCACTAAAGAAGTACGCAGCTTTCTCGGTCTGTGCTCGTACTTTCGACGTTTTGTGAACAACTTTGCGGAAGTCGCCCGTCCTCTCACAGACTTATTGAGAAAAGATGTCTCATTCACATGGGGCGCTGCGCAGGCTACGGCGTTCTCTACACTTATTGAATCGCTAACAAAACCACCTGTTCTGGCCCATTTCGACGTTTCTGCCCCTACAGAAGTACACACAGATGCCAGCGGTTACGGAATCGGTGCTGTTTTGGTTCAGCATCAAAGCGGCTGCGCCCGCGTTATCGCCTATGCCAGCCGTCTCCTCTCGCAGGCGGAAAGGAACTACTCCATCACCGAAAGGGAATGCCTTGCTCTCGTTTGGGCAGTAGCAAAATTTCGGCCTTATTTACATGGTCGACATTTCACTGTCATAACCGATCACCACGCACTTTGCTGGCTCTCGTCCTTGAAGGACCCCACTGGGCGCCTTGGTCGATGGGCACTACGGCTTCAAGAGTATAACTACTCGGTGTCCTACAAATCTGGCCGTTTACACCATGACGCTGACTGCTTATCTCGGAATCCAGTGGACCCACCTGAAGCGTTCGATGAATCGCCATGTGTGCTGTCTCTCTCCGCTTTAAGCAACATCCGTGAGGAACAGCGCCGAGATCCTACCTTGCGTAACATCATCGAGAAGCTTCATTCTGCGGCACCCGATCCTTCTACTCGATTGTTCGTGCTTAAGGATGACACATTGTACCGTTGCAACGTCCGCCCTGATGGACACGAACTGCTCCTTGTAGTACCTTCCCACTTACGTGCGAGCGTGATCGGCCAGCTTCATGACGCTCCCACTGCCGGTCACCTCGGACTGTCTCGGACGTATGACCGCGTACAGCGTCGATTTTACTGGCCCAGTCTTTATCGCTCGGTCCGCAGCTACGTCGCCTCATGCGATCAGTGTCAACGCCGCAAAAAACCTTCTATGAGTCCTGCCGGGTTCCTTCAACCACTTGACGTTCCCTTTGATCCCTTCTTCCGACTTGGTCTTGACCTCCTAGGCCCTTTCCCTGCATCCACTTTGGGGAATAAGTGGATAGCTGTCGCGACGGATCATACAACCCGGTACGCTATCACGCGGGCTTTGCCAACCAGCTGCGCCACAGACATTGCCGATTTTCTCCTGCACGACGTCATACTTCACCATGGCGCCCCACGCCAACTCCTAACAGATCGTGGGCGCTATTTCCTTTCCCGAGTTATCGACGACCTGCTTCGCTCCTGCGAGACGAAACATAAATTTACGACAGCTTACCACCCGCAAACTAACGGACTCACTGAACGATTCAACCGGACTTTAACTGATATGCTCGCTATGTACGTATCGTCCGACCACCAGGACTGGGACGTTGCATTGCCCTTCGTTACGTTTGCCTATAATTCTTCACGCCATGATGCAGCTGGTTTTTCACCTTTCTATCTGGTGTTTGGCCGTCATCCAACTTTACCTTTCGACACCATCTTTCCGACAGCCGTCGACTTCACGACTGAATACACCCGTGATGCTATCACCAGGGCTCGCAAAGCACGAGAAGTTGCTCGTCAGCGCCTTTTAGCATCGCAAGATCACCAGCGGCATCGTTACGACTCACATCACCGCCAAATTTCCTTTACACCAGGTTCTCTTGTGCTATTGTGGACTCCGACTAGACGCGTCGGACTTTCTGAAAAACTGCTTTCCCGGTACTCGGGACCCTACCGCGTATTGCGCCAGGTGACAGATGTGACATACGAGATAGCCCCGCTCGAGTCTTCCTCCGCCTCCGCTTCGCTGTCTACAGACATTGTCCACGTATCCCGCCTTAAGCTTTACCACTCGGCAACACAATAGAAAGCACCGAGACGGTGCTTCAGCACCCGGGGGTTATGTTACGAGACAATGCCCCACTTAAACAGTGAGATAGGCGCTGAGGAAGACGAGGTGATTTTGTGTGTGCGCGCGCTCTCTCTTGTTCGCCATCTTGGCTTGCGCGTTGGCGCTGTGTAAATATATTTTAAAACGCCTAGTTTCCCTTGTGCCTTCACGCAACAATATATATATATATATATATATATATATATATATATATATATATATATATATATATATATATATAGATATATATATATATATATATTGTTAAGACGTTTATTGGCGGACACTCGTTGATGATCCACGACAGCGACAGTCAATGCGGGGACCGACTCTCTGCACGAGCTGCTCTTCTTCTTATGAAAAGGGCGACCCACTAGAAGGCACTGGAGAGGACGACCCACTGTTCGAAGGATTTGCCACAACTACCCCGGGTACGAAAAGGGAGCCGCCTGGCGACCTAACAGGTGGTTATATTGAGTGTGTCATGGTAGGCCTTGAGGCGCTCCACGTTAACAATGTCGCGTCCTCGACGGCGCATGTCCGAAGATGGTTCGATTGGTTCAATCAAGTAGTTGACAGGGGAAGCGCATTTGACGACACGGTAGGGGCCTTCGTATTTGGGCAATAGTTAGGAAGATAGGCTAGTTGCAGTGGTAGGGATCGAGAGCCAGACGAGCGCTCCAAAGAGGAACGTGGGCGCAGTAGTGCTGGTGTCAGCGCGAATGCTTTTTTGCCGCTCTTGATCGTGCGCAGTAAAGGTCTTTGCAAGCTCTCGACACTCTTCAGCAAGCTTGGCTGTAGCAGAAATAGGCGCCCACTCAGACGGATATGGCTTGTACGAAAGTATCGTGTCGATGGTGTGCGACGGGTGCCTTCCATATAATAAAAAGAAAGGTGAAAAGCCAGTGGTGCTCTGAGGGGCGGTATTATATGCGTAGGTGACGAAGGGTAGAATGGAATCCCAATTTGTGTGATCGGCGGCGACGTACTTGGAGAGCATGTCGCCGAGCGTGCGGTCGAAGCGTTCGGTGAGGCCATTCGTCTGCGGTTGGCAAGCAGCAGTTTTGCGGTGAACAACGTTGCACTCTTTAAAAATGGCTTCAACGACTTCCGACAGGAAGACGCGGCCTTGGTCACTGAGCAGTTCCTGAAGTGGACCGTGTCGCAAAATGAATCGTTGGAGCAGAAAGGAGGCCACATCGCTCGCTGTAGCCGCGGGGAGAGCGGCCGTTTCGGCGTATCGCGTGAGGTGGTCCACAGCGACAATGGCCCAACGGTTACCAGCCGACGTCAGTGGAAGTGGCCCATACAAATCGATGCCAACGCGCCCAAAGGGCCTGGCAGGGCAAGGTAGAGGTTGCAGATCTACCGGTGACAGGTGCGTTGAAGCTTTTCGGCGCTGACAATCTATGCAGGAACGAACGAATTTCTGCACGTAGAGGTACATGCCACGCCAAAAGTACCGTTGGCGAATGCGGTGGTAAGTCTTCCATACATACCCCGGAGTGTGCACATTGCGGATCGGAATGAAAGAACTCGCATATGTCAGAGCGCAATCTGCGAGGTATGACAAGTAGCCACTGGCGGCCGTCACAGTTGTAATTACGCCTGTGGAGGAGGTCGTCGCGAACGGCGAAATGGTGGGCTTGACGACGCAACGCGCGAGTGGATGGAGTGGATGGATCAGCCAGCAAGTCTATCAGTGAGGCGATCCATTGATCCTTGCGCTGTTCAGTAGCAATGGTATGAATGCTAATGGAAGATATGGCAAGGTGAGACGCTGAGTTGTGGGCATTGTCGTCAGGCAAGAGAGAGCGTGACAGGGCGTCAGCGTCCGCATGTTGCCTTCCATTGCGGTACAGCACGCGGATGTCGTAGTCTTGCAGGCGAAGTGCCCACCGGGCGAGACGGCCTGAGGGATCTTTTAATGACGACAACCAGCATAGTGCGTGATGGTCGGTGACGACATCAAATGGGCGACCATACAAATAAGGTCGGAACTTTGTAAGGGCCCAGACGATTGCCAAACATTCCTTCTCGGTGACGGTGTAATTAGTCTCGGCCTTAGTAAGTGTACGGCTTGTATACGCCACGACATATTCCGGGAACCCTGGTTTGCGCTGCGCAAAGACAGCGCCAAGGCCGACACCACTGGCATCCGTGTGTACCTCTGTAGGCGCCGTAGGGTCGTAGTGGCGGAGTATGGGAGGCGACGTCAACAAACGACGGAGCGTTGTGAAAGCGTCGTCGCACTGTATACCACGAATAGAGAGGCCCGTTACTTCCGAGAAGCTTCGTCAGCGGCGATGTGATAGTGGCGAAGTTTCGAATAAAGCGCCGAAAGTAGGAACACAGCCCTACGAAACTGCGCAGTTTCTTGACGGATGTCGCCTTGGGGAACTCGGCCACGGCCCGAAGCTTAGCTGGATCAGGGAGAATTCCGTCCTTGAACACGACGTAGCCGAGTATTGTCAGCTGCCGAGGCCCCGCCGCAATGGTCTAGTGGCTAAGGTACTCGGCTGCTGACCCGCAGGGCGCGGGTTTGAATCCCGGCTGTGGTGGCTGTATTTCCGATGGAGGCGAAAATGTTGCAGGCCCGTGTGCTCAGATTTGGGTGCAGGTTAAATAACCCCAGGTGGTCTAAATTTCCGGAGACCTCCACTACGGCGTCTCTCATAATCATGTAGTGGTTTTGGGATGTTAAACCCCACATATCAATCAATCAGCTGCCGAGCTGCAAATCGGCACTTCTTTAGGTTCAGTTGCAGACTGGCGTCACTCAGACGCGTTAAAACATGCCGTAGGCGTTGAAGATGCGTAGAAAAGTCCGGAGCGAAAACGACGACGTCATCGAGGTAGCACAGGCACGTGTGCCATTTCAGGTCACGCAGAACAGTATCCATCATGCGCTCAAAGGTGGCGGGCGCATTGCACAGCCCAAACAGCATGACGTTGAATTCGTACAAGCCGTCGGGGGTGACAAAAGCGGTCTTCGGTCGAGCGTCTTCAGCCATAGGCACTTGCCAGTACCCTGAGCGCAAATCGAGAGATGAAAAGAATTCTGCTCCTTGCAGGCTGTCAATCGCGTCATCTACCCGCGGTAGTGAGTAGACGTCCTTACGAGTGATCTTGTTGAGACGTCGATAGTCCACACAGAACCGCACAGAACCGTCCTTCTTCGTGACGAGAACGACAGGAGACGCCCAGGGGCTGCTAGAGGGTCGAATAACATCACGGCGAACCATGTCGTGGACATGCTCGTTGATTACATGGCGTTCTGTGGGAGATACGCGATATGGACGTTGCCGCAGTGGTGGCTGTGTGCCTGTGTAGATGCGATGCGTAACGGTGGATGTGCGGCCAAGAGAAGGTTGGGCGACATCAAAAGAAGACCGGAATTCTTCCAACAGGCCCAGAAGCTGGGAACGCCGCCCTGGCGTCAGGTTGTCGGGAATGGGGGGACTGAATACATCATTGGATGATGAAGCAGATGTCGAAACAGCACTAAGCGTACTGGAACTTGAGCAATGCGTGTCATTGGGTTGATCCATAACTTGTTCGTCTTCGATGGGTTCCACGCTGCCGAGACATTGCCCTCGCACCAACGTAACGCTGTACGGGGATGAGTCCACTAGAAAAATAGTGGTGCTGCCGTGAGTGAGTTGCACGGTCGCGAAAGGAACCAGCCAGCCTTTTCTGAAGAATACACGATGAGATGGCGAGAGGAGTGCCGCGGTGTCAGAAAGGCTTGCGCAGTAGACCGACACCGTCGCGGACGAGTTTGCAGGCACTTGGGTGTCATCTCTGACGTGTAACTTGCTTGCAGTAGATGGATTGTCGGCCGGCGTCAAAGAAGAGAATTGTGTGAGTTCTATTTCTGCTGGTGCGCAATGAATGACGGCGTCATGGCGGGAGAGAAAATCCCATCCTAGGATGACGTCGTGAGAGCATGAAGGAATTATGATGGATTCGACCGCATACATCACGTCCTGAATCATAAGGCGAGCTGTACACATCGCCGTAGGGTGAATGCTTTGGGCGCTGGCTTTACGGAGGGAAAACCCGGAGAGTGGCGTGGTCACTTTGCGCAGTAATCGGCAAAGTTTTGCGTCCATGACGGATACGGTGGCTCCAGTATCTACAAGGGCAGATGCACGAACGACATCCACAAGTACGTCTTTCACGTTCGATGGGCTTTCCTGAGGGCTTCCGCAGTTCGACAGCGTCGCAGCCCTTGCCTCGTGGACTGCGACGACTAGTTTTGCTGGTCGCCCTCGAGTGGACGTGGCCGCATCGGCGACAGTGAGCGACGTCGCGGAGATGGTGAACGGCGGGTAGACGGAGCGGGGAGGGACGACGGTGACATAGGCGGTGGTTGGTCATAAGAGCGGCTTGATTGACTGGGAAAGTTCGAGGCGACCTGTGGTTGCTGCACACGATTGCAATAGCGTGCTACGTGACCGACGCAACCACAAGCAAAGCAGATGGGGCGATTGTCAGAAGTGCGCCATCGGTTCGCTGGTCGCATCCATGTCGCAGAACGCGATGGGCGAGGCGGCTGCTGATATGACTGCATAGTTGGTGGCGGTCGGTGCACATGGATGACGTCGGCATATGTGGACGACACAGTATCTGCGAAGGACTGTGGCCTGGCGATAGTTTCGGTGTAACCAAGGGGGCCAGTCACAGAAATCGGTGGGGGCGGCCTGGCTACAACTTGGGCGTAGCTGAGTGGCGCAGATACAGGAGGTGGCTGGTGGTATTCAGGAACGACCTCGGCGATTTCCTGCTGAATGGCTCGGCGGAGCGGAGGTAGAAGTGTACTTGATGGCTGCTGAGCATGTTGCGGTGGAGCAAAAGTGCTGTGTTGGGGGCTGGCTGGTCCCGACGAAGAAGAAGAAGAACACGGCCGACGGAGACGTACGCGGCCGGCGGGGACGCCGACCAGCCCGAACACGCAGGTTGGCGCAAAGCACCGAAGAGAAGAACAACAACCGCACTCCACGGTTACCCAACACACACTGGTTTTGTTTTACAGTCGCCTTGAAATCCTGGATTAAGGCCCCTGTATTTTTCAAAGGTAGCGCAAACCATTGTACAAAAAGCGGAGGAGAATTTCCTCCCCGCCCTCTACGTCTCTCCTCACTCCGGCGTGCGTTTCCGCTACCCTATTGGACCAGGCGCGACACGTGACCAATGAACCTTGTTGACCCCTCGGCTCCGCCGGGCAGCGACGCCATGAGTGAGCGCACTGCATCTCGCTCCCACGTGTGTAGCCTTTAGCAAGGCGGCCTCGCATGCAGCGCAATGCCGACCTGCTGTGCCATTGGCTGCTCCAGCATCATTGCAAAAGGTGACAAGCTTTTTGTGGTTCCACGAGGGAAAAGTAATGAGGAGCGGAGAGCGGTATGGCTGCATTGCACCGGCAGGAAAAACTTCGATTGTCACCGAGGGAGGCTTTGCGAGGTAAGTACTCTCTACAGAACTTCTTCGCGTATACATGCCTCCGGAAGGCTTTCAGATAAAGCTCATCCTTGGTTCAGGTTCATGTTAAACAAAAGCAGCTTGAAGTTTCCGTCGACGCTTTCTCGCACGACTTCAACCACGATGACAGCTCGATCGTTTTTAGCTTGCTCGAATATTCGAATACGGCCACAACATAATTACTGTTGAATGTTTGGCGTTCGCGATTTGCTTTCTAAATGAAACCATTTGCAGCGGAAGCAATTATGCTTCTCCAGAGATCAACCACGTCTTTGATCGTTTTTCCTTTTTTTTCGCTCGAACTTTGATTACCTGTGGGCTAAATTTCGGCGTTTATTGTTTTATTGTGGTTTATTGTGTTCTCAGTTTGTATTCTTTCATATTTATCTCACTTTTGCGCACTTTCATGACCAAATTTTGTGCATGCGTGTACAGCTAATATAAGAGAGTGTATGGTAAATATAATGTCGTATAGCTGTTTATTTGTGAAATGCATAGATACTTTCGTTCAAATTTCGAACATACTTGCGAAGTTGTACACTTTCGATTAACAAAGAGAAAGGCACCTACTAAATGCAAGAAAATCATCTGGCTTTTGTGGCTGTTTGCATTTTTAACGTAAGAAGCAAAATATTTTGCTTCGGCAATACCACATCAGCCAAGCTGCAAAAATGCGATAGAGGATGTTGGTATTTTTCAGAAACACTTCACGATGGATCAGTATGAGCCAGCAATTCTGGCACAAACGGGGATCAAGAAACTCAAGCAATATGCGGTTCCTTCTATATTTGCGCATCGGCCTCTTCCGAAAGAGCGCAAGCCACCCCGCAAAAGGGGGAATGAAACGGTTCCTGGTGAGGCCCCTTTGTAGTTTCCATTCCTCTCTTGTGTTGTGAATGTGAATGTGTTTTGGGGTTTATATGACAATACATTGTGTTTGGATCGCTGGCAGATAGCATAGCTGCTGCATTTATCTTTATGACCTGTGAACCTGATTAATTCGGCATCCAATTCTGTTTTACTGTGGCAGCAAACATCCCCACCCCTACACTGTGCTTGCTCAACTCTTGCTTACAGCTGTATCCTTGGATGAGCCAGAAACGTCAGTGTGGAGGGCCCCGGACGCTGAACCAGTGGGCAGTTTATTTTGTGAGTTGACTGCGCTGTGATGACTCGAGGGCGACCGCGAGTCCTTCAAATTCTTGAAAATCTTTTGCTGTGAAAGTTCATTTTCAAGGTCTTGAAAGTGCTGACATTTTTGCAAATCCTTGAAAAATCATTGATTTCTCTTTGTTTTTTTTTCTTAAGATATATTGTCGCACATTTAACATAGCATTCTTTCTGATGCCTTAAATTTAACAGGTGGCATATGTAAAGTGCCCATCACAAAAGAATTGAGAACATCAGTAGCTTTTGCACGGAACAAACACCACGCATACCTTAAAATTGGGAAAAGGCAGGTACAGGAGGCTGAGAAACAGAATAAGAAATGTTACAATGAGCAGGAGGTTGAAGTTTTTACAAAAGATAAAAAGAAACTAGAAGCCACCGTTACATCAAACTCCCATGCAGAAAAGACTGAGACAATTAGTGACCTGACGAGCATCATCAAATCAAACAGGCTCAGGAATACTGAGAATAGTTATTTCCTGCTCCTGCTGCTTGGCCTTGGCACTGCCAAGACCAACCAGCAGGAGATAGTTGGTATTGGTATGAAAATTCAGTAAAAGCAACAAGGCGCTGCCTAATAACTGTTTCTTAGTTTTCCTATCTGAATAAAGGTTTGCAACTTGTGCTATACTGAAAGTGATTACCTACGCAACTTTAAGAAACTATCAGTGAAAGTTGTCTACAAAAAAATATCGTTGCAGTCATGTTTTTGATGTCCGCTCCCATGATGTTACCCTTTTTTGATGAATTCTAGTTATTTCAAGCCTTTATCCTTCGCTGAAACACATGTTTATTGAGTTTGTAGCACAGTGTGGTCCTTGAAAGTTTGCATACATAAACTTGAAAGTCCTTGTAGCCGCTAGAAAAATTTTCCCGTAAACCATCATGAACCCTGTATTTCACATTACACGCAAATCATGAGTATTATGTTTAAACGTGTCATTTACCTTCGTCGTTTATTCACGTTACGTAATACCAAATTCGGTATTGTGAAGCTAGCGAAACGGCCGCGACTGCATCATGAGTGTGGCATGTAGTCATGTTCTTACATCACAATGATGATGTTTGATGTTTTGTGTCGCAAGGGCCATTTCACGGCCAAAAATCGCCAGTTCATCTTACTAAAGATGTGGACAATGATTGTGATAAGTGGCTGTATTAGGGCCACAAATTTCCTCGCGGTGAGGCGGGTAAAAACATACAAGTAATAAAATCATGACCATGCCATGAAAAGTGTGTGTGGTGCGAATAGATGACAAAAGTTGGTGATAATAGAAAACGGTGGTGGACGTGTATGGCATTAGGACATGTGCCTCACTCGTTCATACACTTGCGTCCAAGGGCCGTGAGGCAAGTGCTTTGTTGAGTGTAGCCACCGCAGCGAAAACCTCTCTGGAGAGGTCGTGCTACGGCATGCCCGGATATATATGAAAACTACGAATTTCTTTTAAAATGCTAAAAATGATTTATGACTAAAACGTGGTTCCCTACCGACGAACATTGCAGGGTGTAAAGGTATATGTTGCCATTAGGGTAATGGAAAGTGTCATTTTCTTATATTTTCTGTTTGCACTGGATTAAAATGTGAAGAACTGTTAGTGCTTCACAACATCTGTCACACAATGGTGCATCACCACCGGACAAAAGATATGTGTGTGTCGTGTATGTGTGTCCTATTCTGAGCCTCGTTAGTATTACCCCTGTATGACGTGATTTTGATACTGGCGGCCAATGGCCAAGGTGTGGCTTAACAACGTGTAGTTTGTTTTGTGTGCGTCTATTCCACTTGCTCTGCCAGTAGTCCCTGAGCGTTAGTTTGAGAGGCGGCTTCCGATCAAGGGCCGGGATTGATATGGTAGTGGCAGTGCTTTCGTGGACGGATGCAGCAAGCTGATCCGCCACCACGTTGCCTTGGATCTCGCGGGGCCCTGGCACCAAGTACTCTACAGCATGTTGTTTGAGTGTGTAGAGTGTGCATAAAATGGAGTAAAGTGAGACGAGGACAGGTTTTTTTTGTTTTTAAGGGTTTGCAGAGCCGTTACCACAATGAGGGAGTCCATATAATTTACTGCTTTTTGTAAATGTAATTGTTTGATGTGTTTAGCCGCTACAAGTATCGCGTAAGCTTCCGCTGTGAAGATACTTGTGCCGGATGTAGAGGGCCAGCATCCGAAAAGGATGGGCCGACAGCAGCGTAGGACACAGAGGAGTTACACTTGGAGGCATATGTAAAGAACTCAGGACGTGTGTATTTGTGTTGAAGTTCCGGGAAGTATGTTCGGATATGGGCAATAGGTGCATGTTTTGTAACTTCTAGGAAAGACACATTGCAGCCTATAGTCTGCCACTGCCATGGTGGCGGGTATGCTACAGGAGCCATTAAACTGTGTTCAAGTGACACTCCAGTTTCCTCAGCTAGACCCTTCAGGCGAACTGAGAAAGGCTGCCTCATCAAAGGCCTATTTCGAAACAGAATAGAGTTTGACAAATCATTAATAGTAGAGTATGAGGGGTGCTTCTTGTCTGCTTTCACCTTAAGGAGATAAACAAAATACATGTAAGTTATCTGCAGATGAAGCGACCACTCATTTGACTCAACGTAAAGGCTTTCTACGGGGCTGGTGCGCAAAAGCACCCATAGAAAGGCGGATGCCCAAATGGTGCACGGGGTCCAGCATCTTCAAAGCACATTGAGTCGCAGAGGGATAAATAACGGCCCCATAATCTAAGCGGGTGTGAATAAGGCTTCTATACAGATTCATGAGACATTGCCTGTCGCTACCCCACGTAGTACGTGACAACACTTTTAAAACATTCATGGCTTTTAAACATTTTGTTTTTAAATACTTGATGTGTGGTACGAAGGTCAACTTGTCCAAGATTAAGCCAAAGAATTTATGTTCCGCATTAGCAGACAGGCGTTGACCGTTCAGTTCAATGTCGGGTTTTCAGTGCATGCCTCTCTTTCGGGAGAACAAAACACACGTGCTTTTTCTGGGTTCAGTCGGAATCCGTTTTCCTCTGCCCATTTGGGGACCTTGTTTAAACCTAACTGAACCTGCCACTCACACATAGCCAGGTTGCATGACTTAAAGCCAAGCTGGACGTCATTGACATATGTGCAATAGAACATGTTGCGGGGGAGGGACAAGTGCAAGGAATTCATTTTGATAATAAAAATTGTACAACTAAGTACATCACCTTGTGGGACTCCCGTTTCTTGGACAAATGTTTGGGAGAAAATACTGCCCACACGGACACGGAGTGTCCGATTGGACAAGTAACTCTCGATTACGGAAAGCATTCTACCACGCACACCCAAGTGATACAGGTCTCTTAATATGCCAAGACGCCATGTTGTGTCGTATGCCTTCTCGATATCGAGAAACACTGAGAGGAAGTATTGTTTGTGGATGAAGGCGTCTCGGATCTGTGCCTCGATACGCACCAGATGGTCGGTGGTGGATGTACCCTCTCGAAACCCCCACTGGAACTAGTCAAGCAGATTGTGTGTTTCGAGGAAATGTAAAAGTCAGCGGTTCATAATTTTTTCAAAAAGTTTACAAAGGCAGCTGGTTAGTGCAATGGGCCTATAACTCGAAACTGAGGAAGGGTCCTTGCCCTGTTTCAAAATAGGGATAACAATAGCCTCTTTCCAGGAAGCAGGGATGGTTTCAGAAAGCCAGATAGCATTGTATAGAGCGAGTAAAGTTTTCCGCGTTTTGAACGGCAGGTTTTTCAACATTTCATACGTGACACGGTCGTATCCTGGGGCGGAATTACTGCAAGAGTTTAGTGATGTTTGTAGCTCAGCTAAGTTGACAGGTTGGTTGTATGCCTCGTGATTTGTGCACTTGTATTCTAGTTTCTGCTTTTCTATCCTTGCTTTGCATCTTTGAAAAGCTTCAATGTAGTGTGACGAGCTAGACACCTGCTCGTAGTGTGCACCAAAGAAGTTCGCCTGATCTTCCAGGCTGTCATCCTGTGTGTTTACGAGTGGGAGTGAGTGTACTTGTCTTCCTGCTACCCTACGAACCATGTTCCAGACTTTAGTCTCGTGTGTATATAATTAATCCCTGATAAAAACTTGTGCCAGCTTTCTCTTCTGGCCTGCCGACGCGTTCTCCTGCCTTGAGACTTTATTTTCTTAAAGCTGTCAAGATTTACGGCTGTCGGTGAATTCCGAAGCAACCTCCATGCCCTGTTCTGCTCCTTCCGCGCATTCGACACTCAGTGTTACACCATGAGACGCGCCGCTTGCCCGGCATACTGGATGTTTGTGGTATGCACTTGGCTGCTGCGTCAGTAAGAAAAGCAGTGAAGTACTGCACAGCTTCATCTATGTTCAACCTACATATGTCGGTCCAACTTAAACGAGTAGTGTTGTGAAACTGTTCCCAGTCCGCTTTGTCTGTCTGTCATCTGGGAACATGTGGAGGACCTTCTTCTAGTGGTGTACTTAGAATGATCGGAAAGTGATTACTTCCGAAAGGATTGTTGATCACTTTCCATTGAAGTAGGGGCACAAACGATGGGGACACAATGCTGAGATCTATGCAAGATCAGGTTTTGTTGGCGAGGCTAAAGTATGTTGGCTCTTTCCTATTTAACAGACAAACACCCGAAGAAAAGAGGAACTGTTCGATTAGACGACCTCGTGCGTCGCAACAAGAGTCGCCCCATAGACCATTATGTGCACTCAAGTCCCCAAGGACCACATAAGCTTCCGGTAGTTCATGTATCAGTGACTGGAATTCATGTTTTTCGAGACGGTGCTGTGGAGGTATGTAAAGAGAGCAGATGGTGACAAGTTTGTTTTAAAGAACTGCTTGAACAGCCACTGCCTCAAGGGATGTTTGTAGCGGTAGATGTGTACATGCTACGCCCTGATCAACTATAATGGCCACACCACCAGATGACGCTACAGCGTCATTGCGGTCCTTTCTGAATATTACATAATGACGTAGAAAATTGGTGTTTTTGGAATTTAAGTGTCTTTTGTACACACAGCAGTTTTAGGGAATGTTTGTGTAAGAGTTCCTGGATATTGTCGAGGTTTCTAAGCCACCCTCTGACGTTCCATTGTATTATTTGTGTATCCATTTTTATTGTAAATGAGTGCTGTGTGTACTAAATAATTATTGCGTCCAGTCAAGAAGCCTTGTCCGGCCCCGTAATGATGGTTTTTGATTTTCTGGCGCGCTCCAAAGAGCCGCGCCTGTCCTTCGGCGCCAAAGACACCGTTGGACTTGCTGTTGTGTCCGTCACCTCGGACGAGGTGCTAGATGCCCGCTCGTGGTTTACGCGTGCAGGCACGGAGGTCTTAGGGCTATCTGTGGAGACAGAAGGCCCTGGGGCTTCAGGTCCGGGGGCGTGCAAGCCTTTTGGTGGCGGAAGAGCCTGCGCTACTTCCTCTGAGGGGGTGAATGGCGCCGCCGCTCCTCCACTTTGTGTGGTACGTGCAGGTGCCACGGATATTGGTGGCACAGCCCCCTTTCGTGCCACCTCCCCGAACGAAGATCCCTGCATTAGTAGACGCTTGCGCGCCTTCCTAAACGAGATGTTTTCATTTGCTTTCAGTGTGAGTACTATTTTTTCATGTTTCCATGTAGGGCATGTGCGAGAGTAAGTGGGGTGTCCACAATCGCAGTTCGCGCAGTGTGTAGTGGTATGTTCATGCGAACTACACGTTGCACAGGTTTGACGGCCGCGGCAGCTCTGAGAACCGTGGCCGAATCGCTGGCACTTAAAACAACGTCGGGGGTTGGGGATGTAGGGTCTGACCTTTACCTTCAAGTAGCCTGTTTCGATATATTCTGGAAGTGTGTTTGTGCAAAATGTAAGAATGAGGTGCTTTGTAGGGGTTTCTTTGTTATCACGCCTAATCTTAATTCTCTGTACATGCGTTACATGCTGTTCGTTCCACCACTGTCTGTCAGGTAAATTAGGTCTTGATCAGACACTACGCTTCGGGAACTGTTCAGGGAGCTGTGTGGTGTGATAGATACAGGTGTTGTTCGAAAAGAGGTGAGTTTTGTCAGGTTTTCTTACTGCATCTTGGTTTGGTTTCAAGAAGAAGGTCCTCGCTAGCCATACGTGTAGCCTGATATCCTGGACCTAGCGTATTGGTGAGACATTTAGAAACGACAAACGGAGAAACAGTTCTTGCGTTCTCTCTTGCGTTTCGCAGTGGATCACATGGAAGCGCGGGAAAATTTATTTCGGCTTTTAAATACATTCAGTGTTGCTTCGATGCGCCCCCTCTTAGGAGGAGGGCGATCAGACCGTTTAGGAAATGAAAAAGAGGCCATAAAGTATATATAAGTTCGGCAGCCATGCCAGCCGCCCACCATTGAGCCCAACATGGGGACGCGGCAGCACAAGGCATGCCCGCGCCAGCTGTACAAAGCCACTATACCCAATAATATGTGACCAAGAAAGGGCACATACACAAGGTTAACCCTTGCCACCTGGAAGATGGTAGTAACCAGAAGTGAGGAGATGACAGGAAAGATTAGAAGAAAGAAAAGACGAAGATCAGGAGGGAGAGTGACAGGAAAAGGCGACTGGCGATTTCCCCTGGGTCGGTCAGCCCAGGGGTGCCGTCTACGTGAAGCCGCTGCCAAAGGGGTGTGTTGCCTCTGCTGGGGGGCCTTAACGGTCCAATCACCCGGCGTCGGCTCAACCCTCAGGATACCCCTTTCCCGGACACGGCAAAGCCACGCAAGGCTAGGCGTGGGAAGGAGTCAAACCCCCCTCCCCCCGTTAGCTCGGGTCCTTGGTGTCGCTACACACCAAACGCCTTCTTTGTTCTTACATCACAAGCATCTCATGAGTATTATGTTTGCACCTGCAGTCATATACCTTCGTCATCTATTCACGTCCCGTAATACCAAATTTAGTATAAGTGAAGCTAGCGAAACGACCGTGAGCGCACCATAAGCGTGGCCTGTAGTCATGACTTACATGACATGCATGTCATGATTACCACGTTAGGGTCTGTATTTTATGTTCGGCATGCAGTCATGGCATACCATACCACTTTTAGAATATGCCATGGGAACAAAACCAAGCAGCAAGACCACGAACTGTAGATCATGACATTAATGATATACATGTATGAATAGCCACTTATTCTCGTCGTACTGATATGTTAAATCATACGAATGTTCACATCGATATTATTATCGAAACGGCCACGAGAGTTAAAAGTCATAGGCGGCTAGATAGATAGATACGCTCGAAGTCTGAAGTTCGCTAAAAAGTGCTTCGCATATAAAACACATTCTCGATCGTGGGTGCGGAATTACTGGCGCGATTCGCACCGTTTCGTACGCTGGCACATCGAGTCTTGCCCTACGGGCCATCGACGCAAGACGCCCGCCCAACATAACACAGGTCTCGGCCAAGGCGCCAACAATTATTACGCCACAGAACTACAGCAATTAGTTCAAGATCTCAAGCTGTCAGATGGGTGGTTAGCTCTACATGGAGTCGGGTTCGTCGCAACCCGCGCTTGTGGTATTCAACAAAGCCGAATTGATAGAGTTTATGTGCCCGAAGACCTTTTAGCGAACCTACAAGCATGTGAGGTGGTCCAGCTTGCGCCAAGCCAGCAGAAACTCAGCGATCATGCTCCGTTACTCTTCACGTTTAACGTGAGCACAACAACAAAAATCCAGAAACCATGGAGGATGGACCCGACTATTCTTCATGACGACGAAAGCATTTCCGTACTTCAAACTGAGCTGGCGGCCTCATTGGCAGAAGTGGGTTGCATAACTCCAACTACATGGGACCACTTAAAATCTCGTTGGCGCCTCACAGCTCAACAGGCAGGAAAAGCGCGCAACGCTCACCTCACGGCCAAGATGAGTGAAATTCTCCGACGCATTCAAATTATTGAAAGAGGTGGGTCAACTACGTTCGCTATGCTCGAATACCTTGAAGCACAAAAATTAAGTATCAAAATCTTCTAAAGCAGAGGTCTCAGGCTACAAGGCTCGCAAGAGAAATGCACTTATCGACAGATGAAATTGAAAACTTGACATATGCGCAAAGAAACCGAGATCGTCAATGCCAGCCCCGCTACATCGATGAGGCACTGAAAGAGGATGGTACCATTGTTAATGACCCGGACGAAGTTCAAAAAGTTTTCTGAGACTACTTTGCAAAACTGTTTACCGCAGACCATGACGCACAGGACGACGAGTTTACTGCTAAACTCTCAGCCTTTTGCGAAGGTTTGCCATCGCTAGGCTTGGAAGACTGTTTAGAATTATATGCAGAAACTGATAAAGAAGAAGTATGGTACGCCCTAAAATCAATGAATATGTCCACGTCACCAGGCCCAAACGGAATACTCACGGGATTTTATCTGCGTTTCTTTGATATCTTGAGAGATGTGATCACCGATCTCGTGAATATTTTCTTGCGTGATGGCCATAAGCCGCAGTCCTTCAGTGAAGGAAGGGTGATTCTATTACTGAAAGAGGCTATGGAGCCGTCAGATCCTAAATCGTGGAGGCCCATTACCCTTCTAAACACAGACTATAAGTTAGTAGCCACGCTGCTATCACGGCGTCTGCGGCCTTTCTTGGAAGATATTGTGTCCCCCTTGCAGTCATGTGCAGTACCAGGACGTTCCGTCTTCGTACCTCATACAATCATCAGAGACCAGAGTAAAGTTAAAATCCGTTGGCATTCGCCAGTGAGTTAACGTAAACTCCCCCGTGTGATGAAATTGCGAATCCCAGGAACCATTACACCATAAAGGCACCATAGTGTGAATAATAAATATAATGGTGCGAATTAATAAATACCCCTCTTAGCATCACCCCGTGCATTCGCACTTAACCATGTTCACCCTCGGGGAAATGCTTGGGAGATTTTTTCTCTTGATCAGGCCAAAGCATTTGATAGAGTTGAAAATGGGTATCCTTTCGCTATTTTGCGCATATTTGGCCTCCCAGAGCAGTATGTTCGACTGGTAGAAATACTTTATCAGGACCTCTCAAGCTGTCTTTATTTCAACAATGAAGTGACCAGAAGCTTTGCAATACAAAAAGGGGTGAGGCAAGGCTGTCCGTTGTCTCCGGTATTATTTATTTTGTCTCTAGAGCCTTTGATTAGAAAGGTTGCAAACTGCGAGCGCATAGTGGGTTTCCCAATGCCAGGCAAGGAAACCTTCAAAATTGTCGCATACGCCGATGATATTTCGGTATTTTTTCGTAACTTGTCTAGCTATAGTACATTCCTTGACATTTTTGGTGAGTATTCCTATCTGTCTGGTGCTCTTTTAAACACCACCAAATGTAAGGCATTGCGCTTTGGAGGCTTCAGAGAACTATTGCTAGGAAACTTAGAATACGTTCAAGCTGTTAAAGTGTCAGGCGTTTACTTTGATGAAGGAGATGTATCAAAAAGACCTGGGATGACGTGCTTAGGAGATCTACCGATGTCATAGCAGCAGCCGCTCATTTTAACCTGTCACTAACGGCAAAAGCAACAGTCATCAAGACACAGGCATGTGCTTTTGCGTTTTACGTAGCACACATCGCTTTGCTACCTCGCCGGGTTGCAGGACGCCTCGCCGCTATGGCAGGGACTTTCCTCTGGGAAGGAAAACCAGCAAAGGTACGGAGGAAACTTTTACAGCTTACCACAAACAGTGGAGGCTTGAGCCTCCCCGATATACCAACGTTCACGAGAGCACTGGCTGCAAAAACAACACAGAAGCTGTTCGATGACAGCAACTACCCCGGGTACAGGCTCATGATGTACTGGAGCAGTACACTATAAGGTACTTTCACGGCCAATCCGTAAATCGGACCACGAGCAGAAATTCCACTTAAGTTTTACAGAGCTGCCACTGGCTTAAAAAGAACAGTGGAATCAATAAGTTCATGCAGTCCGGAAGATGTTTCATTACAAGAAATAAGCGAAATGGTGACAAGTAGCACACTGAGCAACGAGAAAGAAACAGCATCCTCCACGAGAAAATGGGAACGATGGCGTTGCAATCGCGTACCTAATCAGGTGCGCAAATTTGATTGGTTGAGAAGATGAAGGGAATTGCCTACGCGCGACCGGTTAGCACATTGGGGAGTCATTCCAAATGACCGCTGCCCAAACTGTGGCAAAAGACAGACGACCCAACATGCTTTGTTTCAGTGCCCGGTGGCGAGGGGCGTCTGGAACATGGTACAACGCCTCTTTGGCTTTCGCACGGTGCGCATGGGAACAGAACGTGGGCTGTTTGCAAGACTGGTCTTTACAGTAACCTTGTACGTACTGTGGCGGCGACGCTGTTTAGCAGAAGTACGGCACAAGCCGCACAAAGGCGCCTATCCCGCACTACAGAAAATTCGGCCCATTGTGTGGAATTACCTAGATCAGCAGCTGGAAACGCACGGCGAAAAGGCCTTCCTTCGACGATGGCACACACGTTTCTTCAAAGTAAGAGAGGGACAGCTGAAGTTTCCAGTTGTCCCGTACTAGCCATGCGCCCACTCTAGCACGCATGCATAAGTTTTATTCTGTTAAGTGTGATTAACTTGATTCTTTTTAATTTTCCTTTCACTTGTAGCATTTGGATACTCAGTGATCAATTAGATTTTGGTGCACATTTGTAAGATGTATACACTGTCTTTACTTGTTTTCGATGTTTCGTTTGTGTACGTACAAGTTAAGTGTACAATAAACTTCCCTTTTTCGTCCCTTGCAACCGTTATGCCATATACCGCTCAAGCATTTGATCGTGTCGAAATTGACTTTTACTTCCTGTATTCGAGTAGCAACCGCGGGGTTACAATCGCTATCAACCGCCTTGTAAGGTACGCTGAAACAGCTGTGTTACCTCTTGCTAGCGCAAAAGCCGTTCCAAGTTTTCTACTGCAAAAGCTTCTTTAGAGGCACGCAGTGCCTCGGGTGTTATTAAGTGACCACGGCTGCGTTTTTCTTGGCGACGCAATTGAAGTGCTGTAGCGCGAGTGTCGCATTATACATCACACTATCACGACCTATCACCCACAAATTAATGGCATGATAGAGCATTTTAGTCGTAAATAGAGAGAGAGAATAAAATAAGGTAAATTCATGCAGGTTAACAATATTGGAGCATCGGGTTTGCTACCCTGCACTAAGGGAAGGGAGAATGGGGAAGAAATATGAGAAAGGAAAAGCGAAAAAGACGCGCGAAAAAATGAACTGGGGTGCTATGGCCTATTCAACAAGCCAATACAACGCAAGAAGTTCAATAAAACCTCCACTGATTTTCTATGCGAAGACAGATCATGTCGCAATTCAAGCACTGAGTGTTCTACAAGGGTCTGCTGTCAAAACGAGCTAACGCAGCAGTTAGCTGCCGCCTTTGCACGCTGTAACGAGGGCAGTGACACAGAACGTGACCTATCGTTCATCGCTGCCGCAATGATCGCAAGCAGCACTGTCTTCCATGCCGATTTGGAAAGCAAAAACTTCGGTTAAAGGGATACCAAGCTACAGTCGGCAATTCACCGTTGTCCCAAGTCGAGAAAATCCAGATGGAGGCCGAAGCCGACGAGACGTGTCCAGCCTATGCATTCGCCTTTACCCTAAGCACTCAGCATTCCACGGAGATATTAATTCTTGATTAGCGATTTTTCTGATTTTCATTGCAGCATAAGTCCTTGAAAATGGAATAGATTTGTATTCACCATCTTCGTGAGCTGGTCGAGCAGCTGCAACGGCATGTTCGTTACCCAATACGCCACAGTGACTTGGAAGTCACTAAAACGTGATTTCTTGATATGCTTGCCACGTATACTTAATCCAACCGCTTCAGTCGGGATAGCATAGCACCTTTTGTCATGTATGCCTGTAACGCTGAAGCGCTGAGCACCATTGAATTTTCTGCTTTCTTCATTATCCACACAAGCAATCTTTCATAGTTGACATATTTCTTCCTTACCGGCTGGACCTTTCAGAGTTGACAAGTCAGAAGCAGCTGCACGTGCTGAAATATGTTGCAAACATGCCCGTGCGTTGCCGTCACAAAACCAGACGCGCCAAAGACATCGCCACGATGTCTCAACCAGGCCCCTGTGTTTTCATGCCAACTCATTGGTGTGGTTATGGATTCCGCCTACTCCTTTAGGACTATCCTGCAAGCATTCTTTGTGGTACGATCGGGTTTTGCACCAAGCATCACCGGTCAGTTACCTCGTGAAGCCACTGGGTGCGTCCCCGGACAAGCGCCGTTGTGGACAAGAAATCGTACATGTCTGTCGGTTCAAATAAAACCATGGTTCTTCTCTGTATGTCTGCGCTTAGGTCAACAGGATGACTCCCTCGTTGCCTGGTAGTGATTGCAGGGCACTGGACATGGAGCTCTACCAGAGAAAGAGAAAGACTATGCACTGTGATCGCTGGTCAATACATAGTTAGCCTTTATGATTTAAAACATCCGTATATATATATATATATATATATATATATATATATATATATATATATATATATATATATATATATATATATATATATATATATGTGTGTGTGTGTGTGTGTGTGTGTGTGTGTGTGTATTCTGTTGGTAAAACAATATTGTCTCTTAAATATGGTCCCGCACGTTTTATGGCCTATCCCCGGTGTTGGGTTTCGCTGGGCTTTTAAGGAATAACCAAAGAACTGTCACGAGTAAATGAGAGATACCAGACGCGAGCCGGACGCGAAAGCGTGGAGGCGATGCACGAGGAGAGAAGAATTACTCGAGCGCACGTGCACCAGTCACGTAGACGCAAGAGATCGGTCGGAAAAAGGCTCATGGCAAACGACCCGGGCCGGGAGGAAAAATCACAGAGGATGAGCTGGCACTGTGTGTTGGGACGCCGAGGAGCAAAAAACGTGGGGAACGAGCGTCGCTATCACGATGGTAGCAGCACGACGGCCCGATTCTGAGGATGTCGGCGTGAGAGGCCCGGAGACTGACAGTCCACCTTCGAGACTCCGAGCGATGCTGCCCGGATGTGCCATATCCTACCCGGATTTGCCGCCTCCTGCCCCGCAGTTCCTGGTTGACTTGCAGCTCTCCCACTTTACGTCAGGAATGGCAACAGCCCACACCAGTCGACATAGCGTACTTGCCACAAACAGAGTCCATGGCGAGGCTAAGCCTAGCCTAGCGAAGCCGCAGCAGACGACGGAGTCCGAGACGCCGGCGATGACGACGAGTGGTTCGATCAGCGAGACCAATCGACGGCCGCAGCGAAGAGGTCGAGGAGAAGGTCAATGACATACATGACGAACCTCGACACGGCATCGGAGAGAAACCGACGTGAACAGTAAGAGCGAGCAACGGTAGTGACGCCGTTTTAGATTATGAACAGTGGCTAGGAATAGGGACTAATTAAAACTGGTTTGCAGACTTGTATTGTTATAGGGGTAATTTTGTGTCCGCGAGTTTTTGCTTCGTTTTTCAATTTCGCCTTTTATGTTTTGTGTGTATAAAGTGTGTGTTGTACGTGCCACGCCAGTCTCCCGACTCTCTCGATTCCATCCGATGCAAGTGCTCCCGAGATATGTGAAGTGACACCAATCAACAAACCGTGCACTAAATAAGTCACTCTTTCGTAGAACCAACTCCTGCCAGTAAATCACCCCGTTTCAAGTGAGCGCTGGCTACATCTGGTCCCCCCCCCCTGGAATGGCTGGAACTTCGCTGCCAAACACAACCTTCTGGGATGTCTGTTCCGGGGCCGTCTCGCGGCATTCCAGATCCCACTCCTTTGCTTGTCTTATGCCCTGGTGCACTCCAGCAACACGACCGACCCATGTGGACTATTGCAGTCGTCCAAGATGTGGACAACAGGATTACTATGAACTCGTGAGCGCTTACAATGCGTGGAACGCCACCGACAAGCTTGCAAATGCGAACCTTTACTTGACCAATGTGGCGAAACTGTGGTACAGGAATAATCAAAGTGATTTCGCTACCTGGTGGAAATTGCCAAAACTCTCTCACAAGAGTCTTCGTCCGTACTGCTCTATGGCGGTTTGGGCTGAGCGACCGTTAATGTGCACTTTCTCTGCTCGAGCTCCATGTCCACTGTCCTCGTAACACAGAATAAAAAAATTGACGATCCAAAGTATTAATCACCCGTAATCGATTTGAATAGATGTGCTAAAGCAAGAGTTCCATGGTGATCACTACTATGTAATCAATAAATTTGAAACTCGCTTATGTCAGGGAAGCTTTCGTATATGCCTCCATTCTGTCTAGTGCGTAGCATGCATTAAACCACGAGGTGTTCAGCGCGTGAAATGTTTTTGAACTTACTATGCACAAACTGTTTGTTCTTAAGAAAGTACATGCAGTAGATGTGTGCATTTTGTAATGGGTGACCAGCTTTACACTACGAATTCGTTATGATAATCATTTGTTCCGACACCCGATGGCAATGCATGCTTGTACCAACGCAATATAAATGCGATATTACAAGTCGTATTTTGAAGCCTTTATGCAGAACGCATGTGTATTGAAAGCGCGAGTAGGGTTTTTTCGCTCTTTTCAACGACATGAAGTCATTTTCACTGCATTTTTAAGGCTACGCATACCTGTGTGGTAGAACACCTGCTTGCTAGATAAACGGCCTGGGTTCGATGCTCACTCGGACACGGAAATCTTGATTACGTATTTTATTTGCATCTTTTTGGATTATATTGTTATGAGACAATGTCCCACTAAAGCGGTTAGATAGGCGCCGAGAAAGACGACGTGATTTTGGTGTAGGGCACAGCTCTTGTTCTCCATCTTCGCTTTCGCGTTGGCGCTGTGTAAATATATCTTCAAACGCCTAGTTTCGCGTGTGCCTTCACGTAACATTTTCGTGGAAGGTGCTGGGTTACAACGCACGACGGAGTTACGCAGCGGACGTCTAGTCGCTGCTTCCAATATGTCCACCAGAAGCGACGCTTCGTCCACTGCCGCGCCCAATGCATCAACGGCGCCGACCTCCCCTGTTTTTTTCGTGGCTGCTCCACCCTGCGATCCCGGCAACTTTTTGGGAACGGAGGGCGAGGACGTGGACGAGTGGCTTATAGTCTACGAGCTCGTCATCGAAAACCACAGGTGGGACCCAACCTGATAGCTGGCAAACATCATCTTTTATTTGCAAGGAACGGCCAAGGCATGGTTTAATAACAATGTTGACGCGATGACGAGCAGAAACGTATGGAAGACAAAGTTACGCGAGTTGTTTGATCAATCTGCAGGTTGCAAGCAGGCCGCGAGAAAAGAACTTGTCGCACGAGTTCAGACGTCCACGGAGTCTTACCTGGCGTATATACAAGATGTTCTGACCCTTTGCCGTGAAATTGACCAAACCATGGTTGAAGCAGACAAGGTAACGCACGTGCTCAAGGGCATCGCAGACGATGCATTTGCCTCCTTGTGTGCAAAGGTTGTTCCACTGTGCAAGATGTTATCTTGGAGTGCCAACGCTTCCAAGAGGCTAAAAGTCGTCACATTGCCCACCACTTTACGCGCCTTCCCGAAACTGCTGCGACGTCAACTAGCGAAGATTTCTGTATAGCGACCCAGCCAAATTCACACTCTGGTGACATCACGAGAATCGTATGCCGCGAAATCGAGGCCACATCACCCACACCCTTAAGAGCACTAGCACCGAGTCATCCTCGGCCGACCATATCGCTAATACAGACCGTTGTTCGCCAAGAACTAGCCGACGCGGGTATTCACACGGTCTGTTCTGTGCACTGTCTCGACGCTCTCAGTTCATATACCTCCAGCCACCCACTGCATTATCGCCGCCCTCTTTCTCTCTCACTGCACGAATGATGTGATCCTCAGTCTTGACCTTTTGTCCACTTATTCCACCACAGATTCCACTCTCATCGACTGTTCAGCTGGTACTGTGCAACTTGACCTACTGTGTCCGATTGATCCGCCCAGTCCAACCCAAGCTCGTACGTGCTCTGCTGAGCATGTTCGTTTGTCACCGAAAACTGTGAGCTGCATCACCACAATGACCTCACCACCTGTATCCGATGGCGACTATGTGCTCGCACCCACGTAACCGTGATCCAAATGCATGGAGGACGCCTGACACAGGCCGATGTGCTTTCAATGTGAACGAGTGGGACACATTTCCCGCCATTGCCGAAGCACGCGGACCTTACCGTATTGAGCAAACTCAAGCTTCTCCAACCTGCACTCACCAGCCCATCTCTATGGTCAGGAACTACCGCGGCGTGATCGCTCAGCTAATTATGACCCGACCACTACAACCACTGCCCAGTACAGTCACTCACCTTCACCTCGACGTAGATTTTCCCAGTCTCCACCACCACCCCGTTCCCCATCATCATCCTCTGCCCGGCGGTTTTCTTCGGAAAACTAACAGCTGCAGCTCCTGGAGCTGACGCTGCTCCTACGAATTGCTCTCCAATTCCTCTGTTGAGGCTCCCGACCAATCAGAACCTGATCGACGTTGAAGTGAATGGTTTTTCTGTTAAAGCCTTGGTAGACACCGGTGCCCATATTTCTGTGATGAGCTTGCACATTTGTGACCACTTAAAGGAAGTCTTTACTCCAGCCCCTTCACGCAATGTTCGTGTTGCTGATGGTGGTACGGCTTCTGTTATTAGCGTCTACACTGCACGCGTTACTATCAGCGGCCGTCAAACTTCAGTTCTCTTCACTGTTCTCTCTCACTGCACGAATGATGTGATCCTCAGTCTTGACCTTTTGTCCACTTATTCCACCACAGATTCCACCCTCATCGACTGTTCAGCTGGTACTGTGCAACTTGACCTACTGTGTCCGATTGATCCGCCCAGTCCAACCCAAGCTCGTACGTGCTCTGCTGAGCATGTTCGTTTGTCACCGCAAACTGTGACCTGCATCACCACAATGACCTCACCACCTGTATCCGATGGCGACTATGTGCTCGCACCCATTACATTCATTCTTTTGACTCACAGTGTCACCACACACTGTTATTCTGTTACTTGCAAATCATGCCTTCATTCTTGTGCTCAGCTTTGCTCTGTGTTCACAAGTGCTCCCACGTAGAGTTGCCCACGCCATGCCGACTCCCTCTGACGAATGCGTCATCTCAGCTCTGTCTTCGAACGATGCTGCACACTGTAGCTACACGCATGCTCGATCTTCGTAAGCAAGCCGGTCTGCTGACGTTAAAAAAAATGATCGCGTCAGACCTTTTGCCGCATCCAGCTGACGCACTCCTTCACGTTCTTGAGTAATACTTGGACGTATTTGAATTTTGTGACCGTCTGCTAGGTCAAACTACTGCTGTAAAGCACCGCATAGACACCGGCGATGTCTCCCCTGTCCATGGACGGCCACACCACGTATCTCCAACCGAGCGTCACACATTTCAAGCAGAAGTCGACAAAATGCTCGCCAGGGACATAATTGAGCCATCAAGTATTCCATGGGCTTCCCCTGTAGTTGTTGTCAAAAAGAAGGACCACACTTGGCAATTCTGTGTTGACTACCGACATCTGAACAAGATCACTAAAAAAGACGTCTAACCGTTACCGAGCATAGACGACGCTCTGGATTGTCTTCACGGCGCTAAGTATTTTTCGACGATTGGTCTAAGATCAGGGTACTGGCAAATTGCTGTCGACGACATGGACCGCAAAAAGACCGCTTTTGTCACGCCCGATAGTCTTCACCAGTTTAAGGTCATGCCCTTCAGGTTATGCAACGCTCCGGCCACCTTCGAGCGGATGATAGACTCTCTTTTGTGTCGGTTCAAACAATCAATTTGTCTATGTTACCTTGACGACGTTATCTTTTCTGCGACCTTTGAGACCCCCCTCAACTGCCTATTCTCAATACTGGCTATTTTTCGCAATGCGGGTCTCTAACTGAACTGGTCAAAGTGCCACTTCGGACGCCAGCAACTAACCACGTTGGGTAATCTTGTGACTCCTTTGGTGCACGCCCTGATCCCGATAAAGTGCGAATCGTGCGGAGCTTCCCCATTCCGACCTGCACCAAGGAAGTCCGCAGCTTTCTTGGTCTGTGCTCGTACTTTCGACGGTTTCTGAACAACTTTGCAGAAGTAGCCCTTCCTCTCTCAAACTTACAGAGAAAAGATGTCTCATTCACATGGGGTGTTACTCAGGCGACGGCGTTCCCTACACTTATTGCATTGCTAACAGCACCACCTGTTTTGGCCCATTTTGACAATGCCGCCCCTACAGAAGTCCGCACCGATGCCAGTGGCCACGTAATTGGTGCTGTTTTGGTCCAGCATCAAAGCAGCTGCACCTGCATTATCGCATATGCCAGTAGTCTCCTCTCGCAGGTGAAAGTAACTACTCAATCACTGAAAGGGAATGCCTTGCTCTCGTTTAAGCAGTAACGAAGTTTCGGCGCTATTTACATTGTCGATATTTCACCGTCACAACGGGTCCCCACGCACTTTGCTGGCTCGCACCCTTGAAGGTCCCCTCTGAGCGCCTCGGTCGATGGGCATTACGACTCCAAGAGATAACTACTCGGTGTCCTACAAATCTGGCCACTTAAACCGTGACGCTGACTGCTCATCTCGGAATCCAGTGGACCCACCTGAGACGTTCGGTGAAGCGCCATGTGTCCTGTCTCTCTCCGCTTTAAGCAACATCCGTGAGGAACAGCGCCGAGATCCTGTCTTTCGTAACATCATCGAGAAGCTTCGTTCTGCGGCACCCGATCCGTCTACTCGATTGTTCGTGCTCAAGGATGGCACATTGTACCGTTACAGCGTCCGCCCTGATGGGCATGAACTGCTCCTGGTGGTACCTTCCCACTTACGTGTGAGCGTGATCGGCAAGCTCCACGACGCTCCCACTGCTGGTCACCTTAGATTGTCTCGGGCGTATGACCATGTACAGCGTCGATTTTACTGGCCCAGTCTTTAACGCTCGGTCCGCAGCTACGTCGCCTCATGCGACCAGTGTCAACGCAAAAAAAAATCTTCTGTGAGCCCTATTGGGCTCCTCCAACCACTTTACGTTCCCTTTGATCCGTTCTTTCGACTTGGTATTGACCTGCTAGGCCTTTTTCCTGCGTCCACTTCTGGGAATAAGTGGACAGCTGTTGCGATGGACCGCACATTCCGGTACGCCATTGCACGGGCTCTACCAACCAGCTGTGCCACGGACGTTGCCGACTTTTTCCTGCACGACATCATACTTCATCATGGCGCCCCACGCCAACTCCTCACAGATCGTGGGCGCTATTTCCTTTTCCGAGTTATTGACGACTTGCTTCGCTCTTGCGAGACAAAACATAAATTTACGACAGCCTACCACACGCAAACTAACGGACTGACTGAGCGATTCAACCGGACCTTCACTGATATGCTCGCCATGTACGTATCGTCCAATCGCCATGACTCGAACGTTGCATTGCCCTTCGACGTGTTCTATAATTCTTCACGGCACAATGCGGCTGGTTTTTCACCTATCTCGTGTTTGGCCGTGATCCAACTTTACCGTTTGACACCATCTTTCCGACAGCCGACGACTCGAGGATAGAATACGTCCACGATGCTATCACAAGAGCTCAAAAAGCACGAAAAGTTGCCCGTCAGCGTCTTTCAGCATCGCAAGATTAGCAGCTGCAGCGTTACAACTCCCATAATCGCCAAGTTTCCTTTACTCCAGGTTCTCTTGTGCTATTGTGGACTCCGACTAGGCGCGTTGGAAGTTCTGAAAAACCGCTTTCCTGCTACTCGGGACCCTACCGCGTATTGCGCCAGGGGACAAATGTGACCTACTAGATAGGTTTCCTCCTCCTCCCCTTCACTGTCTACAGACATTATATATGTATATCGCATTAAGCTTTACCACCCGGCAGCATCATAGAAAGCATTAAGACGGTGCTTCAGCACCCGGGGGTTATGTTGTGAGACAATGTCCTAGTAAAGCGTTTAGATAGGCGCCGAGAAAGACGACGTAATCTTGGTGCAGGGCGCAGTTCTTGTTCTCCATCTTGGACTGCGCGTTTGCGCTGTGTAAATATATCTTCAAACGCCTATTTTCGTGTGTGCCTTCACGTAACACTATGTTAACGGACAAGATCATGATATTTCTCTCACGACCAATGACGACGACGCCAATACAATAACTTCTGGAAAATGAGACTGTCAACATACTGCATTGAAATGTCATAGCAAAAGTCACATCTGGGAATGCCAGAAGCTTGCTCCACCGAGACAGCTTCTGTTAGCTTCCTCAGAGGTGACATGTGAAAAGTTAACACAGTTCCCTGCTAAAAGCCGTCATTACATGGCAGAAGAGGTCACCGCAGACAAGCGGCCGGCTCGAAACTCCTGAACTATCTTTGCAATAAAGTGTTATTCACCTCCTCTTCCTTGCCCCGCCGCGGTGGTCTAGTGGCTAAGGTACTCGGCTGCTGACCCGCAGGGCGCGGGTTCGAATCCCGGCTGCGGCGGCTGCATTTCTGATGGAGGCGGAAATGTTGTAGGCCCGTGTGCTCAGATTTGGGTGCACGTTAAAGAACCCCAGGTGGTCTAAATTTCCGGAGCCCTCCACTACGGCGTCTCTCATAATCATAGAGTGGTTTTGGGACGTTAAACCCCACATATCAATCAATCAACCTCCTCTTCCTCTGCTACACTCCGAAGAGAGTTCCCTTGTGGAAAGTTGAATGACGGATAGTATATGGTAAAGGAATTGGTTCAAATGACTGAAAAGCATGTACCCTTAATCTTTAACGAGCGTTCCTGTTGGATATTATATTATAAAAATAAAATAACTAATGGTATTTTTCTAACAGTTAACAGCCTGACAAAGTCTTCTAACTTACAAGTAACTAGCTACAGTTTCAAGTTATTCTAAAAAGTACCTACAGTTACCGTAATGCACTACAAGTAACTTCGTTAGTGCCCGAAACTTTTTTCAACCAACCACGCCGCCTCCGCCATTTCTGCAAAACAAGCATTTTAACGCCATCGCATTTAACGTCGGAAGTTTATTGTGCGCATAACTTGGCATCCACTTTGAAGCAGCACAATGTCTTTTTGAGCGAGCTGAACCACACCTCTTTTCTTTCTAGATCGTTTTCCATTTTCAGCCGACTACCATCCACGTGCCCCGTGGCGGATCTAAGCTTGGTATATTGATTCCTTACCCCCATCGCGAAAGCCGCTAAGCCATCCCGTCCCCCTCACCCAAGGGGAAGTAGAGAAGTGCGTCGTAATATTTTCTTTTTCTTTCTCAAATCTCTCTCATGCGTTGGCGCTTCTTTTTCATCATAATCTTCATCGTGTTTAATGAAGTACTATAACCTTTTGAAAGATCAAAGCTAAGTCCAAATGCTCTAAATAGCACACGAAAAACCATACACAGCCAAGCGAAAACAACTTAGGGCCGTAGCTTTGTTCTGAAACTTTTAAAGCACATCAAGGCATCATGTCTACCAAGCTTTACAACTCAGATAACTTAGCAGCCATAATATATATATATATACGAAGATAGATTTACGACAAAATGGCTCGCGTTCTAACGCGAGATATTTTCAGTCTCAATTTTGGATGCGACGATGCGTTGCGAAAATTGTAACCTTCAAATGGCTTTCTGTGAATACATACTTCTTTTTTTCCTACCTTTTAACAAACAGAGCACATAAAATTCTAAATTCAAAATATAATTTTTCTCTCAAAAGTACATTTCCTAAGGTGCTGCCCTACCGGAAAGCTGAGAGTGAAATTATGCATAGTTTGAACACTGTTCCTATTATGCCTATTGATACGCTTAGGAAGCTTTTGATTCACTGAATCACGGCCTGCTTTTAGATAAGCTGCGTAATTATGATATTTGCGGTATTTCACTCAAGTTATTGCAAAGTTACCTTACAAATATGTATCAATATGTTGCAGTCAACCATGTAAAATCAGTAAATTTAACCATGTAAACTTTATTGCTGTTCCGAATAAATCTATTTTCGGTCCATTAGTGTCAAATATTTATATTACTATTCTTGCTCTCATTCTGTTTTCGAACGGATTAGTAGTATAGACCAAAAATACTAAGGTGTTCTTGCGAACAAATCTACATTGTTTTGAGGTGACTGCACTGCAACGTATTTTTCGGACACTGGAAATGGGAACTTTTTGTGAAGAAACGGAGTACAAGGCAGCCATTCTAAGGATTCTGCGTCTTAGTGAGGTGAACGTAGGTATTAAAACGTCACACCTCTCCCTACCATTACTGAGTGAGAATTTCATTCATCTATACCATCGATTGTAATAATTGCAATGGTTTACCCTCTGCAAGTCACCATGTAAATATGAAACACGCCGTAGAGGAGAGCTACGGAAATTTTAACCCCCTTAGGTCCTTTATGTGAACCTATATCTGATTGCACCGGCGTGAAGCATTTTCCTCTCCATGGAAAATGTGGCCACCAAGGCCAAAATTTTTTGCCATGGCATGTCGGTCAGCAAGTCAGTGCCTTAGCCACTAGACCACAATGGTGGTTATGCCGTCGACTGTAAGGCTCCAGTATTGGACATACAGGCACACAGATTGGCTTACATGACAGCGCGTTGTCCCTCGATCTTGGCGTCATGGCAGATGGCGCTTTTTCGCAGAGCACCAAAGGTGGGCACCATTCTCAGCGTGCGGCGCACCTTGATAGGCCCACGAAATGGCTCGCTCCACTCCATTATTCCTGCAACGTGGCGAGTGCAAGCTTTATTATTTAGCCTATTCAAATATCCCTGTCGACAATAGTTGAGCGAACCTAGGCTATTCTAAAATAAACGTTTAAGCATTTTCAAATATTCTTGAAATTAATAGAAAAGAAATGTGAGGTAGAAACGTGTGGTGTTGAGCCTGTTGGTACACAGCTTGGACAGTCGACGAACCATGCCTTCAACGATACAACAGAAGTGTGGTCATCAAAGTTTCCCTGCTTCTGTAGCTGCCTTTGAAGGCTGCGTTCACTTATTTTCACATCTGTTGACTAGTGGATGATGTCAGTGCAGTTTAACACCGAACGCCGGTACAACCCCGCATTCGTACACAATGGCATGGTGACAAAATGTGTAAATTAGTTTCCGCAATAGTGAGCTTCCAAAAAAAAGTTTAGAGTCTTGACGCTTCATGCAATAAATGGGTGATTGATTGATTGATTGATCGATATGTGGGGTTTAACGTCCCAAAACCACTATATGATTATGAGAGACGCCGTAGTGGAGGGCTCCGGAAATTTAGACCACCTGGGGTTCTTTAACGTGCACCCAAATCTGAGCACACGGGCCTACAACATTTCCCCTCCATCGGAAATGCAGCCGCCGCAGCCGGGATTCGAACCCGCGCCCTGCGGGTCAGCAGCCGAGTACCTTAGCCACTAGACCACCGCGGCGGGGCAATAAATGGGTGGTCTGCAGATAGTTACGTGAGTGGCCATAACCTTGAAGAAATATCAAGCATGATCTTAGTTTCAGACTTTTCTTTGCTTTCTCCAATCGCTGTTTGGAGTTTACCACACCACATAGGCCTTGTTATCTTGTTACGAAGTGTACATGCAACTAGGAACCAATAAAATGTAGAGAAGGAAATAACGACGGCGCTGCTTCGGCACTCACCACTGTCTTTCATCCATCTTCTCTTATTGAACTCCCCCTTTAAACCTTTGGTGCGTGCGTAACAGATCAGTGGAAGGTGCGGGGTACGACGAACTCGACTTCGGAGGCACTACTACCCGGGCTTCGCCGCAGCCGCCGCCTTGCTGGACTCCTACCGACATCTATCGATATGTCCCTGGGCCACAGCCCCGGTGCTTCGAGGGCGTCACCAATGGGTTCCCTACCACACTACCGGGTACCGCCGAACTTCAGCGGGACGTTTTCAGAGGACGTTGACGACTGGCTGAAGAAATATATAAGGGTGAGCCATAGCCAAGACTGGGACATTACAGAACAGCTCAGCCAAGCTCTGTTTTCACTAACTGATGAAGCTCTCATGTGGTATGAGAACCACGAAGACATGTTCACATCTTGGGATTGTTTTGTTGAAGAAGTAAAGAAGTGCTTCGGAGATTCCAACTTGAAGAAGAAGCGGGCAGAGCAGACAATGGCTCAGAGGGCACAGCTTGCAGCGAAAACATGTACCACGTACATTGAAGAATTATTCAAGCTCCGCAACGCAATGAATGCCCGTATGCTTGAAGACGATAGAGTTGGACACGTTTTGAAAGATATAGCAAGATATGTGTATAATTTCCTCATTGGAAAAGAGAGCTTCACCTCCATGCCTGGCGCGGTGCAGCTTTATCGCACATTTCAAATGCTAAAGAAGCGATGGATAGCGCCGACATTCGGCCGCCTCTCTGACGTCCCTATGGTGGCTAGTGTTGAAACCATGGCGGCGGATGACCTCACGTCTACAAGACGGCAGATTGTAAGGGAAGAATTGTGCGATGTCAGCGAATTTCCCACGTCTCATGACGCCCCAGAGACTTTAAGAGCGGCGATGTACGAGAATAACAACCCGCACAACCTCCGCCTTCTATTGTTTCATGACAACCATCAGTTAATTGAGCAGATCCCGACAAATTCTACAGAGGCAAACGGCAATCTGGTATCTCGTATCTGATGGCATTCAATGACGAACGCCGCTTGAGCCCGCCTCGTTCCTCTCAGCCAATGTCGGCTGGTTACGGTGCACGGAAAGAGTGCTACTACCATTCTAGGCCTACTCAGAGGACTGGGTGCTCCGAGCAGCCACGAGCATCTCGACCTCTCCCCCTGTGCTAAAGCTGTGGTGTCACGGGTCATGTATCGCGTTATTGCAACTTCCGTTCTTCATACCAGCGAGATCAGTTGCCCGCGGCTACCCAGCCTTTTGACTGCAGGTATACTAAATGTCAGGACGATCACGCACATCTGCCGGTTTCCGCTACCCATCGCCGGCCTCCGATCGAAGCTTGACCAGCTGCTAGTACTTCACGATCCCCATTGCCGCGGCATCACACGCAATCACCACCGTAGAAAAGCTAGTCGCTGCGGCCAATGGCATGACATTGCGAGATCTTGGGCATTATAAAGAGATATTCCTCCGTCAGTATGCATGCTAAAAAACAAAGTTTTCGTACTTGCTGATGGCGTTCTTGCAATCGGCCTTGTAGGTACAGGTGCGACTATCTGTGTGATGAGCTTAAATTTTAAGAGCATTCTTGGGCCACAGGTGATGTTTTGTTTAAAATGTGGTGTGACATTCCGTGGTGTGAGTAAGGACGCGTTGTGTGTTGTGAGGGTTTGTACTGCCAATGTGTCCTTGTGCGGCAAAGTGTCTTCCACAGAATTCGCTGTACTTGCGCAATCCACGCATGATTTTATTTTGGGAATGGGCTTTTTTGCGGGAGTGTGGAGCAACATTTCACTGAAGACATGGGAATCTCTCCGTACACTGATGTTTTCCTAATGTGCTCTTGGTGAATTCATCTTTTGATGACTACACGTTAGTTGCCTCCGTGGACATGGTCGTTCCTGCCTGCTCTGCCATGTGCCTTTCACTGAATTGCCCTTCTAACGACTTTGCCATATTAGACGCCACGCTCAAACCAATTTGTTCGGCCTGTGTGAAAAAAAAACATTTTATTTCCTCATTTTGTGGTGTCGGTAGTTAACGGAAGCACATAGAGTGGGCAATCAGCAGTTTAATCGAGCCTGCACTGTCGCCCAGTGGCATTAATATTGTTGTACACAAACCCGAATCCTCTACGACGTTTGTTGCACTTGATGATGCAGACGAGAACAGACATGTAGCCTCCCAACGTTCCAAATACGCGCCCCGCCGCGGAAGTCTAGTGTCTAATATACTCGGCTGCTGACCCGCAGGCCGGGAGGTCAAATCCAGGCTACGGCGGCTGCATTTTCGATGGAGGCGAAAATTCTCTAGGCTCATGTGCACAGATTTCGGTGCACGATAAAGAACCCCCGGTGGTCGACATTTCTGGAGCCCTCCACTACGGCGTCGCATATTCATATCGTGGTTCCACAATGTTAAAACCTACAGATCACTCATCAACATTATAAATAATCATAACTTCTACAAATGATCAGCCAGTCACTAAGGCAAAGTGAGTATCGCACCCCTCTCGACGTCCTCTTTAAGCACGCTAAGGTGTTCGACTTCACGAAAAGCAGCCAAATGTCGTCAATTCCAGCTTCTCGGATACGTCATTAGATCAACACCTCGTCGGCACAGCCCATACGGCCGAAACCTAGAATGGCACCATCAGATTGCAAGATTATTAACGATCAAGAGCAATAGATGCTAACGAATGGGCTGATTCAAGAATTCGCGAGTCTCTGGACCACACCAGTTATTCTTGTGAAGAAGAAAAATGGTGCTTGGATATTCTGTATAGATTATGGCCGCCCGAACTCCGTTACCAAGAAGTACTTATTATTATTATTACGTTAGGTTTTATTGGCGCAAGAAAATCTAAGGCGAAAGAGCGCCAGTGCAAGTGTTGTTTCATTTCGATTATTAGTTTAAAATTAAAACAATTGATTAAAACATGATTAAAAATTAAGACAAATATCTACGAACCATTTAAAACGCAGTACATTTAAAAGGATGTCACTTGGTAAAAAAAGGAATGTCACTTTGCTAAAAACTTCATTTTGTTGGCTGAAGTCTGTGCTGATAAATTAGTCTGCAACGCCCAAGACCCTCGCAGCTGAAGTCCTTGCGTGAGCAAGAACTGCGAAGGCTCAGACATACTTTTTATGCACCAGGGGGTACCTCACACTTGAGGCGCAGCCTGGTGTCTAGGATGGAATGATATCATTGTTAAAAATTTCACTTTCCCAAGATAATGAAGAAGTCTCTTAAGGTCAACCACTGCATCAAGTGATAAAAACAGCGCTGGATGAAGTGGGATATGATATCGATAGAGCTCCCTGAAATGGGTCAGTCGTGCTTGGTGAAGCACAGGACATTGTATGAGGACATGCACAACGGTTAGACTCTCTCCACAGTGTATACATGTAGGTGGATCAGTGCCTGTCAAAAGGTGTTTATGTGTGGCATAAGTGTGGCCTATTCTGAGCCGTGCTAGAGTGACTTCGGCGAACCTGTTGAGTTTTTGGGGGATAACTTTTCTCAGCTGGGGATTTACAAGGTGGAGTTTGTTGTCGACTTCTCTGTCCCATTCAGCTTGCCAGTGGTTTCGTAGACCTCAACGTACAACAGGTTTTAGATCTACACCCGGAACAGGGGTTATATCTATGGTTTGCCGACCAGCGGCTTCTCGTGCATTCTTGCCCACTATTTCATTGCCCGCAATTCCAGAATGACCTGGAACCCAGCAAATAACAATAGAAGGTTTTAGGTTGTAGGCTGCATAGATTTCGTTAAGGAGCTTGTTGAAAGTAGGGTACTTGCTGTACTTGCCACAAGACAGGGCCCTGACAACACTTAAAGAATCTGTGTACACTATAGACTTTTGTATCTTGTGTTGTGTAATGTGTTGTACAATAAGCAGGATACCATAGGCTTCCGCTGTGAAAATGCTGGTATGTGTATGCATGGTTCTGGTGTCCGAGAACTTTTGTCCATAGGCTGCACAAGATACAGATGTTTGAGATTTTGAGCCATCAGAGAAGAACGCGGTTGAACGATATTTGTGTTCAAGGGCCAAGAAATGTTGCTCAATGAGTGCACTTGGACAATTTTCCTTTATGATGTCTTTGAAAGACCAGTCACAAGTGACTGGACATTGCTGCCAGAGAAGTATGTGTTCGACATGGTCACTTTCCGCCAAGTCATTGAAGAAAATTGCAAGTTTTTTCTACTGCAGGTCTTATTGCCAATGGAAACGGTGGGGCGATAGAAGGACGGTTTAGGTATAACTGGGTAGTAGACACATCGTTCATAAGTGTTTTACATGGGTGCTGCTTCAGAGACATGATCTTAACTGCATAGTTGACTCCTAGATACGTGCGCTGATAGTCTAGTGGCCACTGATCTGACTCTGCATAAAGGCTTTGAATAGGGCTGGTACGGAAGGCACCAAGTGCCAGACGGATACCTAGGTGGTATACAGGGTCCAACATTTTCAGTGCTGTCCTTGAAGCTGACTCATATACTATGCATCCATAGACTATGCGTGACAGAACCAGGCTTCGAAACAGAGATATCAGACAGTGCCTGTCTGTCCCCCACGACTGATGCAATAAAATCTTTAAAAGGTTCATGGTCTTGAGACATTTTAACTTCAGCTGTTTTATGTGCTGGATGAAGGTGAGTTTGGAATAAAAAATTACACCGAGGAATTTTTGTTCTTTCGCGATGACTATGTTTTGTCCATTCATTTGTATGCAGGGGTCAGGATGCACACCTCGTAGTCTTGAGAACAGCACATTAGTAGTCTTGTCAGTGTTAAACTTAAAACCATTCTCGTCAGCCCATTTTGCAAGTCGGTTAACACCTAACTGTATCTGGCGTTCGCATACAGTCAAGTTACACGATTTGAAACTGATTTGAATGTCGTCCACGTATAGAGAGTACGATATCGCAGGTGGAATAACAGAGCGAAGAGAGTTCATTTTAACTATAAATAGTGTGCAGGTTAATACTCCTCCCTGTGGCACTCCATTTTCTTGAAGAAATGTGCGCGATAACACAGTACCTATTCTTACACGGAACTTCCTTTCAGACAGGTAATCTTTTAAGATGGTAATCAACCTGCCACATATTCCGAAAGACTGTAGATCTTGCAAGATTCCATATCGCCAGGCAGTATCATATGCTTTCTCAAGATCGAAGAAAACAGACAGACAGTATTGATTGTGTACAAACGCGTCACGTATATACGACTCGAGGAGGACAAGATTGTCGGTTGTGGATCTAGCTGTACGAAAACCAGACTGGCACGGGTCCAATATGCCATTGTACTCCAAGTAATAGACCAAGCGGCGGTTAATCATTTTTTCAAACACTTTGAGTATGCAGCTTGTGAGGGCGATAGACCTGCAACTATTTACCGAAGAGAGATCTTTGCCCTGTTTAAGGATTGGTAGTACTATTGCCTCTTTCCAAGCAGAGGGTATTTTGCCAGTACTGAAAATCTTGTTGTAAAGTGCTAAAAGGCAGTTCAGGGTTTCATCAGGGAGATTTCTGATCATTTCATAAGTAATTGTATCAGAACCAGGAGCAGAACTTCCACAGGAACCAAGGGCGAGCTTCAGTTCATATAGCATTAGTGGTTTATTGTATCCATCTGATACAGGCTTGTTGCGGCAGAGAGGTACACTTTCAGCTATGCTTTTGTGGCGTTAGAACTTAGGGGTACAGTTTTCTGAGCTTGACATTTTCTCGAAGTGTTCGCCAAGAGCGTTTGCCTGTTCTTCTATTGTATCACCGCAGTCATTCACCAAAGGGAAGGGATTTGGGCCTTGTCCTTTAAGTTTATGCACGCTATTATAAACCTTGCTGACGTCTGTGTAGGAGTTTATTGAGGATATATAGCGTGTCCAGCTTTCCCGTTTGGCTATACGGCGAACACGCCTGCCATTCGCTTTGCAGCTTTTAAAGGTTATCAAGTTTTCTGCTGTTGGGTAGCGAGAAAAAACCCTCCATGCTTTGTTTTGGCGTTTTTTTAGCAATTTCACACTCCCGATTCCACCATGGCTTTGAGTTAACCTTATCATTCCTGGACTGCGGTATGCACTTTTTTGCACAAGTAAGAACATATTCAGAAATATAGTTGGCCATCTCTTCTACTTCCAAATGGTCTACCTCTTCGAGGTGTAGTGTACATAGCTCTCTGAATTTCACCCAATTTGCAACATGAAAGTTCCACTTTTTGGGATAAGACGGCCGGTCATCCCGTTGTTTTGTTGCTAAAAGAGTTGGAAAATGGTCACTTCCATATGGATTATTAATAACTTTCTAATCTAAGTAAGGTAGGAGTGACGGTGACCATATGGCTAAATCTATGCATGAATATGTATTGTGTGTGGTACTGAAGTATGTTGGCTCTGCCTTATTGAGCAGGCAGGCTCCAGATGCGAGAAGAAAGTTTTCTATTGCACGACCTCTCGCATCACGTTTGGTACCACCCCATAGCAAACTGTGAGCATTAAAATCTCCAATTAACACATATGGTTCTGGAAGCTGATCAATAAGCTTTTCAAACTCTGTTTTATTGAATGGTTCGTCAGGGGCTATGTAGATCGAGGAGATAGATATAAGACGGTTGAATAGAATAGCACGAACAGCACAACCTCAAGAGAGCTTTGTAGCACAATGTGCTGGCATGCTACGCTTATTTGTGCAATGATGGCCACACCTCCAGAAGAGAAATCGCCACCATTTCGATCTTTACGAAAAACCACATATTGATTTAAGAAATTCACATGAGTCGACTTTAAATGAGTTTCTTGAACACAGAACACTTTTGGATGATAGTCATTAAGCAAGTCTTTGATATTATCTAGGTTATTAAATAGGCCTCTGGCATTCCACTGCAGTATTTGTGTGTCCATTTTAGGTGTGTTTTGTGTTCTGTGCTCAAGGATGGAAAGTAAGCTCACGGACCCTTTCCAGGGGCCGTGACACGAGATTTTTCATTTTGGATCGGTCGACAGCGTCGCGCCGATCCTTAGGCGCTGGCTGCGCCCTCACGCTCGGTGTTGTGTCTATTGCCTCTTGCGAGGCGCTGGACACGCGCTCTTGCGAGCGCTGCATTTGTTTTGAGGGCCTCGCCTCACAGGATGAGACCTTCGCGGCCCCCAGCCCGGAGGTTGGTGGGTCTTTCTTGGATGGCGGAGCAAGACTGGCTGCAATCGCGGAGGAGGCGAATGGCGTCACCGCTGGCTCACTACGCGTGTGCCAGACAGGCGCCAGGGGCCGTCGTGGCGCTGCCCCCTGACGCGCCACTTCGGCAAAGCTAGTTTCTGGTAGGCAGGACACCTGCCTTCGTGCCTCCTTAAATGAAATGTTTTGTTTTACCTTAATTGTGACAATTTCCTTTTCCTTTTTCCAGCACGGGCAGGACCGCGAGTATGCGGCATGTCCCTCATTACAGTTCGCACAGTGAAGAGAGTTTTCACAGGCATCTGATGTGTGCTCTACAGCACTGCATTTCGCGCAAGTTAGGCGGCCTCGGCAGTTCTGTGAACTGTGGCCGAACCGCTGGCATTTGAAGCATCAGAGGGGGTCTGGTATATATGGCCTCACTCGAAGCTTGATATACCCAGCCTCAACGGAGTCGGGCAGTACACTTGAATTGAAGGTCAGTATCAGGTGTTTAGTCTGAACTTCTTTGCCATCACGCCTCATGCTAATTCGTTTTACGTTTGTGACATTCTGTTCGCTGAAACCCTCCAGGAGTTCAGCCTCCGTCAGCCCTAACAGGTCATCATCTGAGACAACGTCACGGGTGGTGTTCATGGTTCGGTGTGGGGTTACTATTAGTTTGGTATCTCCAAATTTCACTAGTTTAGGCAATTTTTTGTATTGTTTCTGGTCGCGGAGCTCTAACAGGAGGTCGCCACTTGCCATTCTCGAAGCTTCATATCCTGGGCCAAAGATTTCCGTCAAAGACTTTGATACTAGAAAAGGTGAAAGTGTTCGCACTGATTTGCCGGGTGTGTCAGCATGGATAACATGGAATCGGGGAAAAAATACTTTCTGGTTACCAAAAACTGAAAAACATCATCGGTGCGCCCTCTTTTCTGAGGGCGATCAGGCAGTGGGGGGAAGGAACAAGCCATATGTAAATGCTTACTTTCGGCAGCGGCGCCAGCCACCCACCATGGAGTCCTACAAGGGGACGCTGCAGGGTCTGTAAGTACAGGCCCCGCAGACGCCAGCTGTACGCCACCACTATAACCGAATATGGTGTATCCAAGGTAGGATAGAAACACAGTGTTAACCCTTGCCGCCAGGAAACACGGAAGTCAATGGAAGTGAGTAGAGGACAGGAAAGATTTAAAGTGAGAGAAAAGACGAAGATATGAGGTGGAGACAGGAAAAGGCAACTGCCGATTCCCCCCGGGCGGGTCAATCCGGGGGTGCCGTCTACGTGAAGCCAGGGCCAAAGGGGTGTGTTGCTCTGCCGGGGGGCCTTTAAGGTCCAATCACCCGGCTTCGGCTCAACCCCCAGGATCCCCTTTTCCCCGGACACGGCAAAGCCACGCACGGCTAGGCGTGGGAGGGAGTAGAAACTCCCCCGTTAGCTGGGGTCCGTGGTGTTGCTACACACCAAACGCCTACTTGCGCAGGCGCCCCTGCGGGGTACCAAGAAGTACGTCTATACACTACCACGCATTGGTGACGCTCCAGACTGTTTGCATTCGCCTTCCTATTGAATGCGAAGCCTTTCTTAGTGAACTTCGGCGACATTGGGCGTATCTATCTATCTATCTATCTTTTTATCAATCTATCTATCTATCCGTCTATCTAGCCTCCTAAGAATTTTAGCTCTCCTGCCCGTTTCGATAATGGTATCGATACCAAACCAGGTATCGCATAACATAAAGAACATATTTGGCTAGTCATAACATGAAAATAGTGACATGTATGTCTTGAATGTCATGATTTACATTTCATTGTCTTGTAGTTCTTGCGGTGGTTTCGTTCACAAGACGTGTTGCAAAACTGGTACGGTATGACATGATTGTGTGGCAAACACAAGCGACAGACCCTAACACGATAATCACAATATGCGTGTCATGTAACAACATGACTACATGCCACACTCATGATGCGCTCGCGGCCGTTTTGCTAGCTTCACACGTGCCAAATTTGGTATTATGCAACGTCAATGAATCACGAAGGTATGTGACTGCATCATGGTGCATACATGATAATCATGAGATGTGTGTCCTGTGAGAACATGACTGCTGCCACAGCCAAGGCGCCAATACATTTCGTCGTGACGCGGTGCACGTGCTCGCAGGCGTACAATTCATCGCGTCAAGCCGGCGTTTCGACGGCAAGCGCTGGTTCTTCCATATGCTCGCCGGGACGCGTTGCGCTCTGTTGCTTTGACGCATGCTCGTTTCAGCGCGTCCGGCGTCCCTCTATCACAAAAAGAGGGAGACGGAGTGTTTTCTGGATAACGCATCGGCGCGAATTTCGCGCCGGTTGCCGTCGGGCCCTGCCGACGGACGCTGGTCGCGTCAGTCGCGCCTGGCGTCACACTATACAGTGCTCGCGTTTTGCTAACGTAGCGTCGCTGTGCTCAGCGTGCGCGTGCGTCAACGCTACATTGGAGGTGGTGGTGAAAAACTTTATTCATCAGAAGGCCAAAAAGCTAAATAACATTTTAAAGAATTATAAAGCAGCGTTGTGGGCGTCCTTCAGGCGGCCGGTTGTGGCGTCCAGGCAGGGCCTAGCCGCGACGTCCTGCGCCCAAGTCACCAGCCGAAGTTGCAGGTCCGGTCTGGTGCAGGACAAAGCAGCCTCCCACTGCTGCGGGCTTCTGAGGTGCCAAGAGGCAGGGGGCAGATTTGCCGGACAGGATTAAAGATGAGCTCATAGTTGTCGATTGAGCTGCCACATAAGCGGCAGGCCCGCGAATACGTTCCAGGGTGGAAGAGGGCAAGATGTGCAGGAGTAAGGAAGGTGTGGGCCTGAAGTTGGCGCCACAGGTTTTGTTGGTGCTGGAAAAGGGATTGGTGTGATGGTGAGAAGGTGAGGCTGGACAGGCGGTAGTGCAATGTGACGTCGTGGCACGTGAGAAGCGCGTCTCGCGTATTCCTCCCGGGCGGAGGCGGACTTGCTTGGTCGGTCAAATCGCGAGTGATAGAATTGGCCACCTCGTTGTCTGGATGATCCGCGTGAGCGGGTACCCAGATGATATAAATGGAGTGAGAGGAAATGATGCTAGACCGCAGGATGCGTGTGGCTGGGGGTGCCACCCGTCCTACCGCGTACTTGTATACCGCGGGTTTAGAGTCGAAAAAAATTTATTCTGCTGAGGTTTGTGTAATGGCGAGGGCAATAGCTGCCTCTTTAGCCTCAACAGAGGTGAAAGTACAGAGGGAGGTGGTAATGATAGGTCGGAGGTAGTTGTCGGTGACTGCGAGGGCGTGGGCTGCATATTGGCGATACGAGGCGGCATCCACATAGGCCACGTTGGGTTGCCTTACGAACTTACGCCAGAGCGCGGAGGCTCGCGCTGCTCTGCTGGAGGGGTGGTGTTCGGGAAGCATATTCTTTGCGAGGGGTCGATGGCTGGAAGGGAAGAGACGTGGGAAGGGATGGGCAGTGAGATGGGAAGAGGCAAGAGAGGGGAGAGTTTAATGGTGGAGAGAAGGACGCGACTTGACCGTATGCGAGAGAGACGGAGGAGCTGAGTCGTGCGATGGGCCTCCGTCAGCTCCGTAAGGAGTTTTGGACTACATTGGTGTATAATGGACCCTTCATGATGCGCTCACGGCCGTTTTACGAGCTCCACATATACCAAATTTGGTGTTACCTGACGTCAATGGATGACGAAGGTATATGACTGGTGGAAACGTGATAATCATGAGACGCGTGTCATGTAAGAACATGACAACATACCATGCTCATAGCGTGCTCGCAGTCGTTTTGCTAGCTCCACATATACTAAATTTAGTATCACGTAACGTGAACAGATGACGAAGGTAAAAGACACATTCAAACACGGTAATCATGACACGGAAGTCATGTATGGCATTATTTACCTTAACCTCGTGACGTTGTGCTGATTTTAAAATGGCTTCTTAACCTTTCTCATTCGTGCTTCACATATCATCGATTCCCACTGTAGGTGGCATATGCCATTTTTTTCTTTCGTTTATATAAGATCTGGTTATTGGTAAATTTCGATGCACGTAGCTAACGAGAAAAACACAATATTCGCTACTCCAGACGGCTTTTTCGAGTTCAACGTGATGCCATTCGTACTACATAATGCGCCTGCAACGTTCGAAAGAGTCATGGACATTATACTGCGGGGTTTCAAATGGCATATTTGTATGTGCTACCTTGACGAGGACGTGAGTTTTGGGCGCACATTGCAGAAGCACAACACTCGTCTGAATATCGTGCTCTACGGTATTAAAAAGGCTGGGCTTGTATTCAATTCCAAAAAAAATGTCATTTTGCACAGCGCCAAACTTTACTGTTATTACATCTCGTCGATAAAGATGGCATAAGACCCGACCACAGAAGACAGCAGCCGTTGCTTCATTTTAACCACCTAAATCTGTGAAACGGCTTCGTAGCTTCATAAGGTTCTACTAATATTTTCGGTAGTTCATTCCCGAATTTGTGAATATATGCTACCCCTGACGAATATCCTACGCAATAGCACTCCCTTTCGGTGGACTCCTGATTGTCGTGCCACTTTTCACCAGCTGAAGTTTCTCTTAAGTTCACAGGCAATGCTCCAGCACATTGACCCTTAGTCACCAACAGAGATTCACGCAGACGCAAGTGGTGTCGGCATCGGGGTCATTCTGATTCAGTGCTCTGGCAACCAAGAACATGTCGTAATGTACGCAAGCCGTTCTCTTAGCAAGCCCGAACGCAACTACACTGTAACCGAGCAGGAATGTCTCGCGGTAGTATTTGCCGTGCAACGGTTTCGCTCCTACGTTTACGATCGCGCTTTCGCTATAGTCACGGCCCACCAATTCCTGTGCTGGCTGGCCAAACTTCGTGACTCACCCAGACGCATCGCTCGATAGGCCTATCGTCTAGAAGAATATGTGTTCACCATTTCATTCAAAAGTGGCCGCCAGCATGCTGAGGCGGACTGCTTGTCCAGAATGCTACCTACGACATAATGCGAAGCTGACAACTTTGACCACCTTGTCCCTTCCCTGTCAGCTGACTTCCCCGACGCGTCGACTTTCACAGCTGAGCAGTGCAAAGACTCTAGCATGACATATTTTTTCCCTTCAACGCAAGGCACTGTAACCGAAGGCCCGTTTTGCATCAGAGATGGTCTTCTTTACAAGAGAAACTTGTCAACAATGAAGGCTCGCTTCTCACTTGTGATTCCCGGTTCTCTACACACGTCTGTACTCTGTACTACGCATGATGACGTGACGTTTGGTCACTGTCACGGACGGCTATTTTTGGCGACACCGCGTCACGGCAATTAACGGGCGCCGTACTCCCCGACTGACTGTGAGAAACGGCGGCGCATGAAAGGGAGCCGAGAAGTGCAAAATGGGGTGCTCCTCTTAGAACGTCGCCGCCGATGGTTAATCCTTTTGTAACTGTAGCGACGTCTGCAAGGTCGTAGAAGGCCGCGGTATACCCCGAACAAGGATTAGACTACAAGACGCACCGACTGAGAGCCAAACGTTTGACCGTTCCCACGGAGAAAAGCGTGGGAAACGCTCTGGTGGGCAAGCCGTATGACAACAACCCGACAGGTTGTCACTCTCGCTAGTTGCGGGTCCTCTCCCAATTAAAAAGGGGTGGGGTCAAAATATTTTTGGGGCGGAGTTTCCATCAATTAAACGCGCATGATTGGACCCATGTAGAGGCCTCTTGTCCCCAAGAAAGAGATCGAGGAGACACGAGGGGGATTTAAGCGCAGGATTTTGCCCTGCTAGGCAGACTAGTCGCTGACCAAGATGGTGTAGAAACAGATCAACAAGCATCTCTTCTAGAAGTTTTTAGTGTGGCTCTGTATCGGCTGGCCACCTAAACTTAGCCGTTCGTCTAGTTGTGACGCGATATTACCGTCTGCAACGTAGACATCGAGACTTCACCTCGAGTTAGCTCAACCTGCTCGAAGTCACCTGCAAGCACTAGCCTCCCGGAGCCACCAGCGTTGCAACACCGCCGACATCGCAGTCGTGCCAGAACTCTCTTCGACTTCTCGCATCCGATCGTCGGGGACACAACGCTGCCGGTCATCACACGTATGCCTTCACCTGTTGATACCTTCGAACTTTCTCCTCCGTCGTTCTATTCTTGTTAGTTTGTGTAGTTTGTAATAGTTCTGTCTCGTAAGCTGATTTATTGTTTCTGTTATATATTTCTTTAGTCGTATCAAGCGTCGATGTATTTTGTTAGTTGTATTGAAGTGTTGTATTAGATCCCGTCTGCTGCAATATCACTAGAGTAAAGTTGTTTTGTTTTCTCACGTCTCTGATCTCTTCACTGTCTCTGCTTGCGTACGGAACGAACCAACCTGCTGTCATTCCCGTCGCCGACTTCGCGCTGGCGACGCTAGAGTGGCAGCTTGTAACAGTCACCTATGGACCACTCGAAGACTAAGTCACACCAAAGACCGATTCTACTGGCCCACAATGCACAAAACACTTCAGACATACTTGACTAGCTTTATGAAATGTCGAAACCACAAGTCACCTACTTCAACACGTGTCGGTTATCTGTAAAGTCTCTCTATCCTTAGTTATCTGCAACCAATAACGCCACCTAGCACTCCTTTTGAAAAGTTTGGCCTAGGCCAAATATGCGCGTTCCCGCGTTCGTCGATAGGCAACAAGTAGATGGTAGTGTGTGCTGACTACATGACACGGTATCGCAAGTCGGCGGCCTTAGCTTCCACCACGGCAGCCCAGGTTTCCGAGTTTATACTACAATAATCGTTCTCCGACATTAGCTACCTCGAGTGATAACAAATAACCATGGTCACTAATGAACTGCCGATGTTGTCGAAGAATTACTTCACTCGTGTGCCTCTGAGTTCTGACACTCGACAGCGTATACCCCCCACAAGCTTATGGACTGACCGAGCGCACAAACCGAACTTTGGTCAACATGTCAATGTACGTGGCTTCACAGAAACTAGGACAAAGTGCTACCATTCGTGACATACGCTTACAGCTCTGCGAAACACGAAACGGCAGCTTACAGTCCTTTCTTCCTCCTCTACGCTTGTTGTGTTATATATTACACGCTTGTCATGATATCATGTTTGGACATCGTTCATTCACTTCACGTTATACCAATTTTGGTACATGTAAACCTAGCCAAACGGCCGTGAGCACATCATAAGCGTGGTAAGTTGTAACGTTCTTGCATGACACGTTTATCAATATTATCAGGTTTTCACCTGCCATATACCTTTGTCATCTATTGACGTCACGTAACACCTACCAAAAACGACCGTGAACCTAGCAAAACGACCGTGAGCGCACTATGAGCATAGCATGTAAGCATGTTTACATGACACGCATGTCATGATCTTCATGTTTGAATGTGTCATTTACCTTTGACGTCCGCTCATGACCTGTAATACCAAATTTTTTACATGTGAAGGTAGCGAAATGTTCGTTGGCGCGTCATGAGCTTGACATGTAGTCATCTTCATACATGACACGCACCTCATGAGTATTAAGTTTGCACCAGTGATATACCTTCGTCGCCCATTCGCATCACGTATAATAACAAATTTGGTACATGTGAAGCTAGCGAAAGGGCCGCGAGCGTAATATGAACGTAGCATGTAGTCATATTCATACATGAAACGCGTCTTATGATTATTGTGTTATCACCAGTCATATAGCTTCGTCATCTATTCACGTTTCCTAATACCAAATTTGGTATTTGGTAAAACAAGCGGTAAATTCGGTCAATTCGGTAAAACAAGCGTGCGCGTAGTCATGACTTACATGACATGCATGTCACGATTTCCACGTTAGGGTCTGTCACTAATGTTCGCCATGCAGTCATGTCATACCATACCAGTTTTGCAATATGTCATGGGAACGAAACCATTGCAAGAGCAGCAAGACCGTGAAATATATATCATCACATTCTTGACATATATGTCATGATTTTCACGTTATGACCAGTCACTTAAGCTATTCGTAACGTCATGTTATTCCATACCGGTTTTGGTAACGATACCATTACCAAAACTGCCAGAACTGCCGTGGGCGGCTGGATACATAGATAGATAGATAGATAGATAGATAGATAGATAGATAGATAGATAGATAGATAGATAGATAGATAGATAGATAGATAGATAGATAGATAGATAGATAGATAGATAGATAGATAGATAGATAGATAGATAGATAGATAGGCACGCTCAATGTCACCGAAGTTCGCTGACAAATGCTTCGCATTTAAAATGTGAAGTTTACTGTCCTAAAACCACCGCATGATTACGAGAGACGCCATTGTGGAGGGCTCCGGAAATTTTTCACCATTTTGGGTTCTTTATTGTGCATCCAAAGGGTTGTAATATTGAGTGTCTTGGAAGTATGCTATGATTTATTTATTTATTTATTTATTTATTTATTTATTTTACCCTCAGGGCCAAATGGCATTACAGAGGGGGGTGGGTTATTTACAATAAAATATTGAATTTAACAAAAAAAGCAGTGAATACGGTTAAATCGTACAAATAAATTTGGAAGAGCACAATGTTTGTTAATATGCTGTATAATAATACATGTTAGGTAATACAACAACAAGCCTAAATATACAATGTTAGCTGTTGCAACAAAACACAAAAAAAAGAACTTATTACACAATGTTAGCTAAAGCATCACGGAACAAATTGTTATCAGTAATAGCAACAATGTCACCGGGAAGTCTGTTCCACTCCTTTGATGTGCGAGGCAAAAAAGAATTGAAAAAAGTTTTTGTGTTGCATGAAGGGATGCCTACTTTGTGATGGTGGTCAATGCGGTGGGAAATGTGCTGTGGGCGAAGTAGTAGTTGGGCATGCAAGATGGGATGATGGTAGATCTTGTGAAATAGAGTTAGACGGGAGACTTTTCTGCGAGATGCTAAGGAAGGAAGTGCAAGTGAAGTTTTCATGGTTGAAATGCTAGCGGTTCTGTTATAATTGGACAATATAAAACGAACGGAGTTATTCTGAACAAGTTCAAGGGAAGTTACCAGGTTATTATAGGTAGGGTCCCACACGGTTGTAGCATATTCTAGTTTAGAGCGTATTAGTGTTTTATAAAGTAGCAGTTTTAAACCATGTGGAGCGTTAAAAAAGTTACGTCGTAAATAGCCAAGCATGCGGTTAGCATTGATAATGATGTATTCAATATGAGTTGTCCAGTTGAGGTTAGTTGTTATGTGAACTCCAAGATACTTATAAGAGTTAACAGAATCCAAAGGAATGTTATTAAGATAGTAAATAGGTGAAGTAGTGCAACTTCTTGATACACGCATGATTTTACACTTTTTAATGTTTAGGTCCATTAGCCATTTATCACACCAGTTAGATATAGCGTTAAGGTCAGACTGCAATATATTAATGTCATTATCGGTAGTAATTTCTCGAAAAATAACACAGTCGTCAGCAAATAGATGAATTTTTGATGATACAACTGATGACAGGTCATTAATATAAATGAGAAACAACAAGGGACCTAAGACGGACCCTTGCGGAACGCCAGAATGAACTTCGCGAAATGGAGAATTATGACAGTTGGCAGTAACGAATTGTGATCTGTTAGTGAGAAAGCATTCAATCCACATTAGTAGGTTACCGTCAAGGTTTAGTTGGTGTAGTTTGTAAAGTAGAAGTCTATGGCAAACCTTGTCAAAAGCTTTTGAAAAATCTAAAAAAATACAGTCAGCATGGGATGATTTATCAAGGATCTGATGTAAGTGATGAGTGAATGATATTAGCTGTGTTTCACATGAATATGTTTTACGGAAGCCATGTTGTGCTGACGTGAAAAATGAATTTGATTCTAAAAAATTGACTATGTTTGTAAATATTATATGCTCGAGCATTTTACAACAAATACTGGTTAAAGAAATGGGACGATAATTATTCGAAGAGTGTTTATTACCAGATTTATGGAGTGGAACGACTTTTCCGATTTTCCATTGACTAGGAATAGTAGAAGTATCTAGTGACTGTTGAAAAATTTTAGTAACTATAATGGAACTATAAGCGCTAGTATTTTTTAAAAATTTTGTGTTAATACCATCATAACCAGGAGATGAATCGTTCTTAAGTGATTCAATGAGACGTACAACTCCAAGAGTTTCGATAATCACGGATGACATGGGTGAATAATTGTGCAAGGTTGTGCTAGGTAAATCATTATGGCTATCTACGGAGAAGTTTTGGATAAAAGAATCGTTGAGAACAGAAGCGCAAAGGGCTTCACTAATTTCGTTACCGGATGAATCGATCAAGGAAATATGATTGTCAGATAGGGGGTTAATAACTCGCCAGAATTTTTTTGCATTTGTTTGTAACATAGACGGCAGGACTTGAGTGAGGAAGTTGTCTTTAGCGGATTTTAGTGCAGATATGTAGATGGATGATGCAGATTTGTAGGCAGCCCAGCGTGGGTGGTTAGTGGGTAAACATCTTGCTGCACGATAAAAACGTTTCTTTCGGTTAGATAAGCGTTTGATGTACGCGTTGTACCATGGCGCACGTGCGTTAGTTGTGATAGTACGGCAAGGGATATACTTATTGGTTAGTTGTTCAACTTCATCTGCAAACATATCCCAGTTACACTGCACTGAACGGGTATCAAAACTGCTTAGAAATATGTCTAGAAAAGTTGCTAGTTCACTGTTTATCTTGTCAAAGTTGGCTTTTTTATAGTCCCGTATCTTTTTCTTTTTTTTATCTCTATTAGGACAGGGTGCATTAAATGAAAATGAAAGTAAAGAATGGTCACTGATACCTGGTGCGTAGGTTATAGCGGTAACAAAGTCTGGTCGGTTTGTTAGTATCAGATCAAGAATGCTAGCACTGTTAGTAGTTGCCCTAGTCGGTAAGGCCACTACTTGCGTCAGGGAAAACGTTGAACATAGGTTAATGAATTCATTTGGTTGCGGCGAAGACGGTAAAGAGTAGGGTGCGTATGCGTTCCACATTATACTAGGAAAGTTAAAATCTCCGAGGAGAAACAGGGGATGTGATGGAAATCGTGTGCAAACTATATTAATTGCGTCGTGAAGTTCATCGACAAATGTTGAAGGTGAAGAGGGAGAACGATAGCATACACCTAATATTGTCTTATGGTGTCCAATGGTTACTATAGCCCAGACTAGCTCTAGTTCAGTGTTAATATGAATACAGGAAGAAGGAGTGTCTTTTGAGACTGCCAGAAGAACGCCGCCTCCCCTGCGCACTGTCCGATCACAACGGTACATGTGAAAATTGGTTGCGTCATCAAAGATTTCTTGATCGCGGACATGCGCATGGAGCCAAGTTTCAGTCAATGCAACTATTTTTGCGCTACATGTATCAATAGCTGATGATAAAGAATTATATTTATTTAGTACACTTCTAACGTTAGAAAAAATGACAGATACCTGAAGATTTGATTTGTGGTCACCTCCCCTCGCGCAACCCTATGTAGTCGTGTTCACAGAAGAAGAAGCTCTCGCATTATTGACATAATTGGTACGTTTTTTCACCTCTAGAACTTTGTCGCACTCGGGAAAATACATGTAACATTTGTTATTTAGTAGTAACTTGTTGTAACGCAGCTTAAGTGGTGAAGAACCGGCCTGAGCTTTCCCAAAGTCAATAAGTTTTTTTCGTGCCTGCCTCGTTGCCACAGAGAAATCTTCGCTTACTGAAATATTCTTATCTTTTAGTTGATTGCGCAGTGACAGCACTTTCTCTTTCGTTTTGAAGTCAGTGAACTTGGCGACGATGGGGCGGCACTTAGTGGGTGAAGGGTTACCCAAACGGTGCACCCTTTGAAATGACTCGCTGGAAAAACTGTCAAGAATAGCAGAAATAGAATTCGTCAATTTCGCCTCGGTTTCTTGCCACGTTTCTCTAGAGTCTGGAACACCATGAAAGATTAAATTGTCCCTTCTGGACCTGTCCTCTAGCTCGGTTAGTCTAGATTGCACGTGGTTATTCTCGTCGGTTAGTTCTTCTACGGCTTTTTGCACACTTGCTAATTCTTCAGTCATAGTATCCAGTTTGATCGATTTTTCTTCCAATTCGTCAAGCCGCTTCCGGATACCAGTAATTTCAACGTGAATGTTTTTTTGTCCGGCTTTAATTGCTTTTACATCAATAGCAAGCTCAGACTGACACTGTGAGCTCTGTAACGAACGCGAGTGCACGTCTTTCAACATATGGAATAAGACATTCATTTGTTCGGCAGGGTTTTCGGGTAACTCATGAAATTCTTGTTGTGTTGTGGCACGGGTATTGGGTCCAGGGTTAGTCTCAATGTCGCCGGAACAAAGCAAGGTGTGAGCCATTGAAAAACATTCACACAGAGTCTCGCACAACACCCGTGGGCACGGGAACAGCAGTAGACAGCGGTTGTCAGATTTTTTAGCGTGTAGTAAAGGAGTACACACCTGCATGGTGAAGAAATAGCGGCTTAGAGCTGTGCAGAGACCACTGCTCTCGTGCCCACTGAAGGCGGTGTCCAGGTGTTGCTTCTTAAAACTGTCGGTGGCGATTGCTGCTGTCGTCGATGGGGCTGGTGGATACTCAAAGAGCACCCAAGGGGCGTCAGAGCTCGGCATGTGTTGATCGGCTACGCTGACGAGGTTCGTTGTCGGTAGCGGCGCACCTACATGCGCCAAGCCAGCAGAGCAAATTGATAACCACGGCAGGATGTTCGCAAAGAAGGCCTGCATGGTGAAGAAATAGCGGCTTAGAGCTGTGCAGAGACCACTGCTCTCGTGCCCACTGAAGGCGGTGTCCAGGTGTTGCTTCTTAAAACTGTCGGTGGCGATTGCTGCTGTCGTCGATGGGGCTGGTGGATACTCAAAGAGCACCCAAGGGGCGTCAGAGCTCGGCATGTGTTGATCGGCTACGCTGACGAGGTTCGTTGTCGGTAGCGGCGCACCTACATGCGCCAAGCCAGCAGAGCAAATTGATAACCACGGCAGGATGTTCGCAAAGAAGGCCTGCATGGTGAAGAAATAGCGGCTTAGAGCTGTGCAGAGACCACTGCTCTCGTGCCCACTGAAGGCGGTGTCCAGGTGTTGCTTCTTAAAACTGTCGGTGGCGATTGCTGCTGTCGTCGATGGGGCTGGTGGATACTCAAAGAGCACCCAAGGGGCGTCAGAGCTCGGCATGTGTTGATCGGCTACGCTGACGAGGTTCGTTGTCGGTAGCGGCGCACCTACATGCGCCAAGCCAGCAGAGCAAATTGATAACCACGGCAGGATGTTCGCAAAGAAGGCCTGCATGGTGAAGAAATAGCGGCTTAGAGCTGTGCAGAGACCACTGCTCTCGTGCCCACTGCTCTCGTGCCCACGTGAGTGGGCACGAGAGCAGTGGTCTCTGCACAGCTCTAAGCCGCTATTTCTTCACCATGCAGGCCTTCTTTGCGAACATCCTGCCGTGGTTATCAATTTGCTCTGCTGGCTTGGCGCATGTAGGTGCGCCGCTACCGACAACGAACCTCGTCAGCGTAGCCGATCAACACATGCCGAGCTCTGACGCCCCTTGGGTGCTCTTTGAGTATCCACCAGCCCCATCGACGACAGCAGCAATCGCCACCGACAGTTTTAAGAAGCAACACCTGGACACCGCCTTCAGTGGGCACGAGAGCAGTGGTCTCTGCACAGCTCTAAGCCGCTATTTCTTCACCATGCAGGCCTTCTTTGCGAACATCCTGCCGTGGTTATCAATTTGCTCTGCTGGCTTGGCGCATGTAGGTGCGCCGCTACCGACAACGAACCTCGTCAGCGTAGCCGATCAACACATGCCGAGCTCTGACGCCCCTTGGGTGCTCTTTGAGTATCCACCAGCCCCATCGACGACAGCAGCAATCGCCACCGACAGTTTTAAGAAGCAACACCTGGACACCGCCTTCAGTGGGCACGAGAGCAGTGGTCTCTGCACAGCTCTAAGCCGCTATTTCTTCACCATGCAGGTGTGTACTCCTTTACTACACGCTAAAAAATCTGACAACCGCTGTCTACTGCTGTTCCCGTGCCCACGGGTGTTGTGCGAGACTCTGTGTGAATGTTTTTCAATGGCTCACACCTTGCTTTGTTCCGGCGACATTGAGACTAACCCTGGACCCAATACCCGTGCCACAACACAACAAGAATTTCATGAGTTACCCGAAAACCCTGCCGAACAAATGAATGTCTTATTCCATATGTTGAAAGACGTGCACTCGCGTTCGTTACAGAGCTCACAGTGTCAGTCTGAGCTTGCTATTGATGTAAAAGCAATTAAAGCCGGACAAAAAAACATTCACGTTGAAATTACTGGTATCCGGAAGCGGCTTGACGAATTGGAAGAAAAATCGATCAAACTGGATACTATGACTGAAGAATTAGCAAGTGTGCAAAAAGCCGTAGAAGAACTAACCGACGAGAATAACCACGTGCAATCTAGACTAACCGAGCTAGAGGACAGGTCCAGAAGGGACAATTTAATCTTTCATGGTGTTCCAGACTCTAGAGAAACGTGGCAAGAAACCGAGGCGAAATTGACGAATTCTATTTCTGCTATTCTTGACAGTTTTTCCAGCGAGTCATTTCAAAGGGTGCACCGTTTGGGTAACCCTTCACCCACTAAGTGCCGCCCCATCGTCGCCAAGTTCACTGACTTCAAAACGAAAGAGAAAGTGCTGTCACTGCGCAATCAACTAAAAGATAAGAATATTTCAGTAAGCGAAGATTTCTCTGTGGCAACGAGGCAGGCACGAAAAAAACTTATTGACTTTGGGAAAGCTCAGGCCGGTTCTTCACCACTTAAGCTGCGTTACAACAAGTTACTACTAAATAACAAATGTTACATGTATTTTCCCGAGTGCGACAAAGTTCTAGAGGTGAAAAAACGTACCAATTATGTCAATAATGCGAGAGCTTCTTCTTCTGTGAACACGACTACATAGGGTTGCGCGAGGGGAGGTGACCACAAATCAAATCTTCAGGTATCTGTCATTTTTTCTAACGTTAGAAGTGTACTAAATAAATATAATTCTTTATCATCAGCTATTGATACATGTAGCGCAAAAATAGTTGCATTGACTGAAACTTGGCTCCATGCGCATGTCCGCGATCAAGAAATCTTTGATGACGCAACCAATTTTCACATGTACCGTTGTGATCGGACAGTGCGCAGGGGAGGCGGCGTTCTTCTGGCAGTCTCAAAAGACACTCCTTCTTCCTGTATTCATATTAACACTGAACTAGAGCTAGTCTGGGCTATAGTAACCATTGGACACCATAAGATAATATTAGGTGTATGCTATCGTTCTCCCTCTTCACCTTCAACATTTGTCGATGAACTTCACGACGCAATTAATATAGTTTGCACACGATTTCCATCACATCCCCTGTTTCTCCTCGGAGATTTTAACTTTCCTAGTATAATGTGGAACGCATACGCACCCTACTCTTTACCGTCTTCGCCGCAACCAAATGAATTCATTAACCTATGTTCAACGTTTTCCCTGACGCAAGTAGTGGCCTTACCGACTAGGGCAACTACTAACAGTGCTAGCATTCTTGATCTGATACTAACAAACCGACCAGACTTTGTTACCGCTATAACCTACGCACCAGGTATCAGTGACCATTCTTTACTTTCATTTTCATTTAATGCACCCTGTCCTAATAGAGATAAAAAAAAGAAAAAGATACGGGACTATAAAAAAGCCAACTTTGACAAGATAAACAGTGAACTAGCAACTTTTCTAGACATATTTCTAAGAAGTTTTGATACCCGTTCAGTGCAGTGTAACTGGGATATGTTTGCAGATGAAGTTGAACAACTAACCAATAAGTATATCCCTTGCCGTACTATCACAACTAACGCACGTGCGCCATGGTACAACGCGTACATCAAACGCTTATCTAACCGAAAGAAACGTTTTTATCGTGCAGCAAGATGTTTACCCACTAACCACCCACGCTGGGCTGCCTACAAATCTGCATCATCCATCTACATATCTGCACTAAAATCCGCTAAAGACAACTTCCTCACTCAAGTCCTGCCGTCTATGTTACAAACAAATGCAAAAAAATTCTGGCGAGTTATTAACCCCCTATCTGACAATCATATTTCCTTGATCGATTCATCCGGTAACGAAATTAGTGAAGCCCTTTGCGCTTCTGTTCTCAACGATTCTTTTATCCAAAACTTCTCCGTAGATAGCCATAATGATTTACCTAGCGCAACCTTGCACAATTATTCACCCATGTCATCCGTGATTATCGAAACTCTTGGAGTTGTACGTCTCATTGAATCACTTAAGAACGATTCATCTCCTGGTTATGATGGTATTAACACAAAATTTTTAAAAAATACTAGCGCTTATAGTTCCATTATAGTTACTAAAATTTTTCAACAGTCACTAGATACTTCTACTATTCCTAGTCAATGGAAAATCGGAAAAGTCGTTCCACTCCATAAATCTGGTAATAAACACTCTTCGAATAATTATCGTCCCATTTCTTTAACCAGTATTTGTTGTAAAATGCTCGAGCATATAATATTTACAAACATAGTCAATTTTTTAGAATCAAATTCATTTTTCACGTCAGCACAACATGGCTTCCGTAAAACATATTCATGTGAAACACAGCTAATATCATTCACTCATCACTTACATCAGATCCTTGATAAATCATCCCATGCTGACTGTATTTTTTTAGATTTTTCAAAAGCTTTTGACAAGGTTTGCCATAGACTTCTACTTTACAAACTACACCAACTAAACCTTGACGGTAACCTACTAATGTGGATTGAATGCTTTCTCACTAACAGATCACAATTCGTTACTGCCAACTGTCATAATTCTCCATTTCGCGAAGTTCATTCTGGCGTTCCGCAAGGGTCCGTCTTAGGTCCCTTGTTGTTTCTCATTTATATTAATGACCTGTCATCAGTTGTATCATCAAAAATTCATCTATTTGCTGACGACTGTGTTATTTTTCGAGAAATTACTACCGATAATGACATTAATATATTGCAGTCTGACCTTAACGCTATATCTAACTGGTGTGATAAATGGCTAATGGACCTAAACATTAAAAAGTGTAAAATCATGCGTGTATCAAGAAGTTGCACTACTTCACCTATTTACTATCTTAATAACATTCCTTTGGATTCTGTTAACTCTTATAAGTATCTTGGAGTTCACATAACAACTAACCTCAACTGGACAACTCATATTGAATACATCATTATCAATGCTAACCGCATGCTTGGCTATTTACGACGTAACTTTTTTAACGCTCCACATGGTTTAAAACTGCTACTTTATAAAACACTAATACGCTCTAAACTAGAATATGCTACAACCGTGTGGGACCCTACCTATAATAACCTGGTAACTTCCCTTGAACTTGTTCAGAATAACTCCGTTCGTTTTATATTGTCCAATTATAACAGAACCGCTAGCATTTCAACCATGAAAACTTCACTTGCACTTCCTTCCTTAGCATCTCGCAGAAAAGTCTCCCGTCTAACTCTATTTCACAAGATCTACCATCATCCCATCTTGCATGCCCAACTACTACTTCGCCCACAGCACATTTCCCACCGCATTGACCACCATCACAAAGTAGGCATCCCTTCATGCAACACAAAAACTTTTTTCAATTCTTTTTTGCCTCGCACATCAAAGGAGTGGAACAGACTTCCCGGTGACATTGTTGCTATTACTGATAACAATTTGTTCCGTGATGCTTTAGCTAACATTGTGTAATAAGTTCTTTTTTTGTGTTTTGTTGCAACAGCTAACATTGTATATTTAGGCTTGTTGTTGTATTACCTAACATGTATTATTATACAGCATATTAACAAACATTGTGCTCTTCCAAATTTATTTGTACGATTTAACCGTATTCACTGCTTTTTTTGTTAAATTCAATATTTTATTGTAAATAACCCACCCCCCTCTGTAATGCCATTTGGCCCTGAGGGTAAAATAAATAAATAAATAAATAAATAAATAAATGTTCGCGCCTTTAGGCGGTGTGCTTACGCAATTCATGCTTACAGCTGCCTCCTCGGACAACACAGCAACGTCAATAGACCGCGACCCTGAACCAGTGGGCAGCCCATTTTGTGAGTTAACTGCACTGTGATGGCAAATGTTCACGCCTCTAGCCTCTGTATTTACAATTCATGCTTACAGCTGCCTCCTGGCAGCTGTAAGCATGAATTGCATCATGCATCAAATCAGAGGCTATCTCTGATCAGAAGCATCAAATCAGAGGCTATCTGATTTGATAGCGAAATTGTTTCGCCCTGTCGTCGCTCTACTGGATTGTTTTGCAGCGTTCGTGATCATTCGATGCTTCCCGCATTTTATTTGCGCACTAATTAAAATCTACCTTCATCCCGATTAACGTTTGTGGTATTTTATGGATGAATCGTTTAGACACGTCCCATTATGGAAGCAGGCATGCAAGTCCCAAATTTCAGTAGGGCTCTGTTGTTCCTGTACAAACTCGAGCTCTAAGAGCACTCATATTAACTTTTCAACGTAAGTCCCCTAGGGGCCTTACTTCAACGCGCCGCGCGACAAAACGAAACCGTCCGGCGGCGCGCTCCGCGTGAGTCGCTCCTTCATGGCGGCTGAGAGTGGCGGGCGAGGAGGAAACGGCGCGGGGAAGAGAGTTTGCGCTACCTTTGAAAAATACAGGGGCCTCATCCTGGATGCCAAAGCGGCGCCCCCTGGCATCCTCACATGTCATTCCGAAACCGAAACCCTAGAACACAACAAAAAGCCAGTAAAGAGACCTGGCGGGCAACTTCCTCACGCACGAATGACTTGATTTCGGCGAGCAAGGTTGTGTGGTCAGGAACTGCTGACAAAGCCGAGAGACCAGCATCACGTGGTGGCGGTCAACGGGTCATCAAGCGCTGCCGCCGCAGCTCATCGTAACTTCGGCATAATGTAATCACTTCTGCCACAGTTTGAGGATTCTTGGCCAGGGGCGTGGTGAAGGCATCGTCGGGGATGCCTTTTAGAACATGCGTGATTTTGTCAGCCTCTGACATGTTCAGGTCGACCTTCTTGCACAGGTCAAGGATGTCCTCGATGTAACTTGTGAAGGACTCGCCGGCCTGCTGTGCTCGTTCACGTAAACGCTGTTCGGCTTGCAGTTTACGCACGGCAGGACGGCCGAACACGTCGACGACAGCGGTCTTAAAAGCGGACCAAGTCGGGAAATCAGATGCGTGGTTGTTGTACCACATTCCGGCCACACCCGCGAGGTAAAAAAACAGGTTACCGAGTTTAGCTGCCTCGTCCCAATGATTGGGGACGCTCACGCGTTCGTGCATGGCGAGCCAGTCCTCGACGTCGGTGCCAGCCATCCGCGCCGGTGGAAACAGGAGGGTCGCGGATGCGGGGGACACCGGGACATGGCGTCGGCGTAGGAGGGAGCGTTTGCTGAGTGGCGTCCTGGTGCATGGTAGAAGGCACGGTACGGGATCGAAGCTCCAAGGGCATCGAATGCGAACCAAAGATGTTTGAAGGGCACAGCACTCTCAGCACTCTCCACCAAATTGTTAAGACGTTTATTGGCGGACACTCGTTGATGATCCACGACAGCGACAGTCAATGCGGGGACCGACTCTCTGCACGAGCTGCTCTTCTTATGAAAAGGGCGACCCACTAGTAGAAGGCACTGGAGAGGACGACCCACTGTTCGAAGGCTTTGCCACAATATATATATATATATATATATATATATATAAGGGAGAGAAGTGTATACCTAAGGGCTCGTATTTCCGTGGTTAACACAATATTAATGAGATATAACAGACAGTAATGCCAAGGAATGTACAGGGGAAGTTATTAGAACCAATGGAATGTAAATAAGAAGAAAGAAGAAAGAAAAGTGGATGAAAAAATTACCAGCTGTGAGCAGGAATTACCAGCTCACAGCTGGTAATTTTTTCATCCACTTTTCTTTCTTCTTTCTTCTTATTTACATTCCATTGGTTCTAATAACTTCCCCTGTACATTCCTTGGCATTACTCAATGTTATATCTCATATATATATATATATATATATATATATATATATATATATATATATATATATATATATATATATATATATATATATAGATATATATATGTATAGGTCGCAGGTTCGGATCCTGCCCACGGCAAGTTATCTTTTCACCCACTTTTCTTCATATTTACATTACAATTTGTTCTAATATCTTCCCCTATATTTTCCTTGACATTATTGTCTGTCAGGTCTCATAAATATTGTGTTTCAACACGGAAAAAAAAATTGGCAGCATATCCACGGAGTGAATGATAGAGAGTGGGGCGAAGCATTCGTCCGTCCATTCGTTCTTGCTTCCGTCCGTTCATGCGTCCGTCTGTGTGACCGTCCATGCGCCCATCCGCCCGTCCGTGCATGCGTCTGTTCGTGCGTCCGTTCCTGCGTTCGTCCATGCATCCGCCCCTGCGTCTGTTCATGCGTCCATCCATGCATCTGTCTGTGTGTCCGTTCGTCCATCTATTCAACACTCCGAGTATCACCATCTCGAGTCTTTTCATCATATATTCCCCATATAGAAGCACCGCCATCCAGCGCACATTCCAAGGACTAAACGAGAGGTGGCACACGCACACTTTCTTACGGCTTGCGCTTCGGGTCTACCTCCCACCTTTAACCACCTCGAGTTCATGGTATATACTAGTTCACTGTATTCAAGGCACTGCAGCCCAACGCACGAGTTACTTCTCAAATAAGTCAGAAAACAGAGACATCTTTCCACCGAATTAAAAACAGCAAAACTCGGGAACATTTTTTTCAGCTAGTTCAGAACATAGATTGGACCACTGTTTACAGACAAGAAAATCCTGATGATGCTTATAACACATTCATGACGTTATTGAGTACTCGCTATGATGCGGCATTTCCTCTTCAGAAGCGCTCACGTGGCAGAAATAAGAAATGCAGAAAGCCTTGGATAAATCGTGATCTTTACCAGCGCATAAAAATAAAGAATAAATTGTATCATGATTTCATCCGTTCGCAGAACACAGACGCCTTAGCTGAGTACAAGAAATAGAGAAACGTCTTAAATTCAGAAATACGGAAGGCTAAACAGAACTACTATGAAAAATTATTTGAAAGCATTTACAATGACCAGAGGAAGCTATGGGAGGTCATAAATGGGCTTACGAACAGAAATAAGGGTTGTAATAGGACACAGCACCTAACAATTAATGGTCAGATTTTCAGTGGTGAAAGGTTGGCCAATGTCATGAATGAACATTTCATAAATGCGGGTTCCTTTATTTTAACGGATGAAAAGCGAGATACTGCTCCAACTCCTGATAAGTCTCCTTTGCCGTATTCTATTTTTCTCGCACCCACAGATACGGTTGAAGTAAAAAGATTAATCAGAAAACTTAAAAACAATGTTGCATCAGGGATTGATGAGATAGGTTCTGTTGAGTTAAAAATGGTGTCACCATTGATATCTAATGTCTTGGCCTATATTATCAACCTCACCCTCACTAACGGTATATTTCCAGAGCAGCTAAAAGTAGCAAAAGTCACTGCAGCACATAAAGGTGGTGATATCAATACTTTAGCGAACTATCGACCTATATCCGTGCTTCCAACAATATCAAAAATATTTGAAGGGGTTATTTATGATAGACTTGCATCCTTTCTTGATAAGCACCAAATAATAACAAAAAGTCAGTATGGTTTTCAAAAAAATAAATCAACAGAACAAGCTCTACTGTATATCAAAGACAAGATAATCGAAAATATGGAAAACAAAAAATATACTCTTGGGCTCTTCCTCGATCTTCAAAAGGCATTTGACTCCATACAATTCAAATCGTTGATTCATAAATTATCAAGTTACGGGGTGCGTGAAGTTGCACTACAACTGTTTAAAAGTTACCTAGAAGATCGTTATCAATATGTAAAACTGAATAACACTATTTCTGCAAAGATAAAGTTGAACCAAGGAGTCCCCCAAGGCTCTATACTGGGGCCAATATTGTTCCTTGTCTATATAAATGATATTGTCGATATACCTCATTCTCATGAACTTATAATGTACGCTGACGATACGAATGTTTTCTTTTCATCAGACAATCTAATATCACTTGAGGTCAGTGTAAATAATTATCTAAGCAATCTTTCAAATTGGTTAAGGCAAAATGGACTGCGCTTGAATGCAAAAAAAAACAACCTATATGATATTTCGACCTTTAAACAAACCTATTAGTAACATAGCTGTAAAATTCGAAGGAAATTGCATCGCACATGTTAGGGAACAAAAGTTTCTTGGTGTATGGTTTCAGGAGGAATTAAATTGGAACACACATGTAAATCATCTGATCACCGCATTAGCGCGAATAGTTGGTTGTTTTTTTAGAACAATGCACTTAATCCCATTGAGGTTAAAAATTAGTATTTACTATGCACTCTTCCATTCTAAAGTAAGTTATGGGATGTTAGTCTGGGGAACAACATCACAAGGGAATTACCATAAGTTAATAACTATACAAAAGAAAATATTGCGCTGCTTTGAAAATTACAGGGGGAATCTACAAGACTTGCGCACTGCTCCACTATTCATTAAACATTCCATACTCAGAATTGATCAATTATATCATTTTAAATTACTTCAGTTAATACAAAAGACTAAGCTGTATGAAGAAAGTTGCACCGGAAGACCACACTACCGTCTGCGAGAACAAAAGAAACAAGCTCCTAGAACAAGAACCCAATATGGAAAACAAAGTACTGCTTACCAGGTACCTCAGGTTTTAAATACCCTTGCAGATCAATTGAACTTTAGGGCTAGTAGTGCGACTTTCAAGAAACAAATAAAGAACTTATTCATAACCACCGGTCTACACTATCGAAACTACGTAATGGAGTCTCATGCCTCTGCAGATGCTTAAATTGTTCATAAACTTCTATATCAATTATACGAGTGTATACAGCGGAATTCATTGTATCCGCATGCATTTTGTGTATGTTTTTGAGTTGTTTCATTGATATGGCTTAGTTGTGAATTTTAACGAGAGTGACCACTACTTCTTAAAATGTGTTATGTAAACTTCTTATGCTATTTATGTTTGAATTTTGTGTTTTAATTTCAGGTTGCTTGAAACCAATGTATTGAATATATATATTGTTTGTCAGTGCTGATGTCTAAGCTTTGCACTGTCACGGACTGCGGAGAGACAAAGGCCTTTGTCAGGCTGTTCGCCTTTAGCCCTTTGCCCCTGCAGTGAGCTCTGTATCCGGCTTACTGTAAATAAAAATACTACTACTACTACTACTACTACAAAAAAAAAAAACGCTCGCTAAATCTTTCTAAAACCAAGGAGGTTGCGCCCAGCGAGTATAACGTAGCAACCCTTTTTTGTCAGAAAGTGCTCAATGTACATGCCAAAGGCTGCTAATGGGAAATGAGAGGCAGGAGAATTTGGCTTTTACTTTCTTATGGCTTGCGCTTCGTATCTACTTCCCGCCTTTAACCACCTCGAGTTCATGGTATATACTAGTTCACTGTATTCATGGCACTGCGGCCCAACGCTCGCTAAACCTTTCTAAAACCACGGAGGTTACACCCAGCGAGTATAACGTAGCAACCCTTTATTGTCAGATAGTGCTCAGTGTACATGCCAATGGCTGCTAATGGGGATCACAGCGTGCGCGTTAACTAAAAACCGAATGCTCTTGTCTCTCATTTCCCATAAACAGCCATTGGCATGTACATGGAGCACCATTTTTTATTGTTCAACAACGCACAGAAGAAATCTCTTACCGGCACCACCTTGGAGGTCAAAATGTTATAGTTGTTACATACTACAAGGTGAAAGGCAGCGCAGATGTCCGAACGCAAATGACGAGGGATGACAAGGAGCCACCTACGGCCGTCCGTCACGTAATTGCGGCGATACAACAAGCCTTCACGGACAGCAAAGTGTCTTGCTTGACGAGAGAAGGAGCGTGAAGTCGTTTCTGTCGAACTGTGAGAGTGGACGTCGAGCAAAGCATTGATCCAAGGATCCTTGCGCTGTTCGGATGGCATGTCAGTGATGCTCAACGATGACGAATCGCAAATGGCAGTTGATAAGCAGGCAAGGTCAGGAGGCAGTGGAGAACGGGATAGTGCATCGGCGTCTGAATGTCTGCGTTCTGAGCGATAAAAAACATGGATATCGTATTCCTGAAGGCGTAAAGCCCAACGAGCGAGGCAGCCAGTAGGATCTTTCATGGACGCTAACCAGCATAAGGCATGGGGATCTGTGACAACATCAAACTGGCGTCCGTAAAGGTAAGTTGCGAAATTTTCCTATAGCCCAAATGGTAGCCAAGCACTCCTTTTCCGTGACGGAATAGTTTGACTCTGCCTTCGTTAGGGTACGGCTGGCATAGGCGACAACGTACTCGTCGCAGCCATCCTTGCGTTGAGCGAGAATGGCACCGAGGCCGACACCGCTTGCATCCGTTTCAATTTCAGTGGGTGCATTGAGATCGAAGTGGCGGAGAACTGGCGGAGACGTGAGTAGCCGGCGCAGCGCCGTGAATGCGTCATCGCAGTGGGAATTCCAGCCAGAGAGGTCCGCGCTACGGGAGAGAAGCTGAGTCAGGGAGGCAATTATAGAGGCAAAATTGCGAATGAAACGCCGAAAATAGGAACACAAGCCTACGAAACTACGAAGCTCCTTTAGGGTAGTAGGCTTGGGGCACTCGGCAACGGCACGCAGTTTGGCAGGGTCTGACGATATTCCTTCTTTTGAAACGACGTGGCCGAGAATTCTGAGTTTGCGGGTGCCAAAACGACATTTCTTCAAGTTTAGTTGCAACCCGGCTGCCGTAAGGCACCGGAGAACTTGTTCCAGACGGGAAAGATGAGTTTCGAAATTCGCCGAGAATACAACTATGTCGTCTAAATAGCAAATACATATGTGCCATTTAAGTCCCCTGAGGACACTGTCCATCATTCTTTCAAAAGTCGCAGGCGCATTGCAAAGACCGAAGGGCATTACATTAAATTTAATAAGCCGTCAGGGGTCACAAACGCCGTTTTTGGACGGTCTGGTTCAGCCATTGGCACTTGCCAATATCCAGAGCGCAGATCCAGTGAAGAGAAAAACTCCGCACCTTGAAGGCAAACCAAGGCGTCATCAATGCATGGCAGGGGATAAACATCCTTGCGTGTGATGTTGTTTAGCCGACGATAATCCACGCAAAACCTAATGGAGCCATCCTTTTTTCGCACGAGGACCACTGGCGAAGCCCAAGGACTGTGTGAGTGCTGAATAACACCACGTTGCAGCATCTCGTCGACGTGTTGAGTGATGACGTCACGCTCAGCTTGCGAGACGCGGTAGGGGCGCTGACGAAGTGGAGTATGATGACCGGTGTCGATATGGTGAGCGACAACTGACGTGCGTCCCAAGGGAGGTTGTCCGTGGTCGAAGGAGGCTTGGACACGGTCAAGTAGTTGAATGAGCTGATTGCGCTGGTCTTGCGTAAGGCCGGTGTCTACGCTGCGCAACAGAACGTCTTCGTCAGGTAGACAGGGTGCGGTGGCAGCTGTGACAGCATCCACGGACATCGGTGTCGTATCAGAACGGGCATCGAAAAGAAAGATGTCATCATAAGTGTCAAGACTCCCAATACATTCGCCATGCAATAAGGTAGCGGGACAAGGGAACGTATTGCACACGTACACGGCACTGGAGCCATCGGCAAGTGTTATGACGGCAAACGGGACAAGGTTCCGGTGACGAGCGCATTCTTGTGACGGCATGAAGAGGGCAGTTGAATCGGAAACGGAGTTGCACAAGAGAGATACCGCGGTGACCGAAAAAGCAGAAATGACGACGTCAGTGGCGACGATCACCTTTTTGGGTGAGCGAGGGAGATCTATGAATGTCGTGCTGAATGGAAACAAAACGAGTTGAGCACGAGCGCAGTCGACAACCGCATAATTAGCGGAAAGAAAGTTCCATCCCAGGATGATTTCATGAGACGCATCCGGAAGGACGACAAATTCAACAATGTAGAGCACTCCTTGAATCACACCAAGAGCAGTGCATGTGGCAGAAGGTTGGACGTGCTGAGAACTCGCTGTGCGTTAAGAAATTTCAACCAGTGGAGCCGTCACTTTGTTCAGTTTGCGGCATAACACTTCACTGATTATACAAATAGCGGCACCTGTGTCGACAAGAGCAGTTGTGGCGAAACCATCCACAAACACGGCAATCTCGTTAGGGGGTGAAAGATGAGGCCTTGAAAATTTCGTTGGTGGCACCGAAGACGGGGTGAAGGAGATCGACGTCGGCTGAAGTCTGGTCGACGTGAGCGGGGGTCATGTGAATCAGGTGTCACATGCGATTCTGATTGCCGAGGTATGTTGGCGGAATGCTGAACATCATTAAAATAGAATCCACGGCGACGACAGTAGCGCGCGACATGTCCTGGAATACCACAGTTGTAGCAGACGGGCCGGTTATCCGGAGTACGTCAAGAGTTTACAGGTGCTCGAGGTGGTGGAAAGGGCCGATTTACCGGATAAACTGAAACTGGTGACCTGTAGTAGTTGGTGGCTGGACTGTATGAAGGGAGCGGCGGTTGGGCAGGAGGTCGGCGGACGGCTTCTGCATAAGTCAGCGGTGCAGCCACTGATATTGGGGACGCGGTCGAAGGGAGAGCCTCGGCAACTTGCGTCTGAATAGCACGGCGAAGTGAGTGGTCCAGTCTTGTGGGGGTCTCGTTGGTGGTGGCGACAAAAAAGAGCTGTCGAGCAACTTCCTCCCGGATGTACTGTTGAATTCGAGGCATTAACACGCTGTAGTCGGGGCCACTGCTTTTGCACTCCAAAGCCGAAATATCAGCTGTTTGCGTATTAGCGCGACGTGTAGAAATTCGTTGCTTGCGCAGCTCATCGAAACTTTGACATAGCTGAATCACGGCCATGACGGTCTGTGGGTCTTTGGCCACAAGCATATGAAAAGCGTCGTCATCAATGCCTTTCAATATATTCTTTATTCTGTCAGCCTCCGTCATCCTCGCATCAACTCGCCTACAGAGGCTGATCACATCCTCAATGTAGCTCGTGAAGCTCTCACCGTTTCGCTGAAACCGTCCCCGCAGGCCCAGTTCAGCACGAAGCTTACGCATGGCTGGACGACCGAAAAACGAGGTGACGGCCTCTTTGAAAACCAACCAGGGGAGGATGTCGGCTTGGTGGTTGGTGAACCATAGGTTGGCCAAATCCGTCAAGTAGAAGATGACGTGAGTCAGCTTCGCAGGGTCATCCCACTTGTTAATCAAGCTGGCATGCTCGTACTCTGCCAGCCAGTCCTCGACATCTTAATCTTCAGTGCCGTTGTATACCGGTGGGTCACGCAGACGAAGTACACGAGAACACATGACAAGTGGCAGCGTGGAAGAGCCTTGTGGGGGATCGACGCACTCGGTCATCGCGGACAGAGATGGTAGCTTACGGCTGCGGAGCTCCAGGACGTTACCCAGCACCTCCACCAAATGCAACGAGCAAGGTTGCGTAAAAGCACAGGTTATTATTCGAAAAACGTTAGCCGCAACAAGCTGGTACAGGCAGGAACCCGGCAAGCACGAGCCACACACGGACGTCAACGTCTTCTTTCACGCTGGCACAGAGCTGGCGCCACTATGCTTTAGTACAATATATATATATATATATATATATATATATATATATATATATATATATATATATATATATATATATATAGGCAGGCATGGTGGTTGAGTGGCCGTAGCGTTGCATATAGTCTAGTAGATCCTCCGTGAGCGGTCACAACGTGGTTTATTTCGACGTTTCAGCCTAGAGTCTGGCCTTCATCAGGAATAAAGATACAGTTTGTCGGTGCTCAGCTTTATACAATCTCAAATCAGAGGGCAAGGTAAGAGGAAAAAAAGAAAAGAAAAGGAAAGGAAAAAAAAGAAAAAAGAGAAAAATAATATACGGTGGACGCCCCTCGGGTGCCCCCCTTCCACTTTTCCCTCCACTCCCCCCCATCTCTCTCCCCCCTCTCCCCTTCACCTTTCTGAAGTCAGCGGTCTGTGTATGTTTCCGTTCACTAGCGCATTCCTCCCGATCAGATGGCCCCTCCTGGCACTGGCGGTTTGGTGTGGGGCAAAAAAAAAGAGCTTTTCAGGAAGTCCTAAGCCTTTAACTACTCGGGGTCCCGTAAACAATTCGTCGTAGAAGGACGGGGGCCGCGTATTGTGGCAGAGGCTGGTCAGCGGGCATTTTAGGAAGTTCTAAGCCTTTAACTACTCTAGCTCTTTTTTTGCCCCACACCAAACCGCCAGTGCCAGGAGGGGCCATCTGATCGGGAGGAATGCGCTAGTGAACGGAAACATACACAGACCGCTGACATCAGAAAGGTGAAGGGGAGAGGGGGGAGAGAGATGGGGGGGAGTGGAGGGAAAAGTGGAAGGGGGGCACCCGAGGGGCGTCCACCGTATATTATTTTTCTCTTTTTTCTTTTTTTTCCTTTCCTTTTCTTTTCTTTTTTTCCTCTTACCTTGCCCTCTGATTTGAGATTGTATAAAGCTGAGCACCGACAAACTGTATCTTTATTCCTGATGAAGGCCAGACTCTAGGCCGAAACGTCGAAATAAACCACGTTGTGACCGCTCACGGAGGATCTACTAGACTATATATATATATATATATATATATATATATATATATATATATATATATATATATATATATATATATATATATATATATATATATATATATATATATATATATATATATATATATATATATTGTGTTAAAACACGAAGAAACGAGCCCTTAGGTATACACTTCTTTCCCTTATTTCATTGAACAAGGGTCTCGTACTGGCAGACTTGGTGTGTTTAGGTTGTATAAAGAGGGACAATTAATCAGGTGCTCGCTCATAATAAGTTCACGTGCTACGTGACGCCGAACATGCGCATAAGAGTGTTTTCACACTCGTTGTTTGGCTTATAGATGGCGCTGACTGTCACTCCTACTTCTAAATTCACATATAAACCCAAAAAAGTGGATGGAGGGAAGGCCGCTGTGGTAGCTCAATGGTTAGAGCATCGAACGCGTTATTCGAAGGTTGTAGGTTCGATTCCTGCTCACGGCTGGTTATTTTTTCATCCACTTTTCTTTCTTCTTATTTACATTCCATTGGTTCTAATAACTTCTCCGTGTACATTCCTTGGCATTACTGTCTGTTATATCTCATTAATATAGTGTTAAAACACGGAAAAACAAGCCCTTAGGTATACACTTCTTTCCCTTATTTCATTGAACGAGGGTCTCGTACTGGCAGACTTGGTGTGTTTAGGTTGTATAAAGAGGGACAATTAATCAGCTGCCCGCTCATAATAAGTTCACGTGCTACGTGACGCCAAACATGCGCATAAGAGTGTTTTCACACTCGTTGTTTGGCTTATAGATGGCACTGACTGTCACTCCCACTTCTAAATTCACATATAAACCCAGAAAAGTGGATGGAGGGAAGGCCGCTGTGGTAGCTCAGTGGTTAGAGCATCGAACGCGTTATTCGAAGGTTGTAGGTTCAATTCCTGCTCACGGCTGGTTATTTTTTCATCCACTTTTCTTTCTTCTTATTTACATTCCATTGGTTCTAATAACTTACCCCTGTACATTCCTTGGCATTACTGTCTGTTATATCTCATATATATATATATATATATATATATATATATATATATATATATATATATATATATATATAGTTTAGCATTGCCTCTTAAAATAGCTGCCTTCCCGCCTTTTTTACACCGTGCATTTCTCGACCAACTACATTGGACTGGAACTAGTGTTGAGCTCTCATACTGTCGAAAAGGGGAAATTTACAGTGCGAATTTGTACAGAGGCACACTATGTTCAGCTTCGCCAATATATAAACGTTTAGCGCAGGGCTACCCCCGATTTTTCAGGGTGTGTGTGTGTGGCAGAATGACTAAATTTGACAATGGGTGGTCGCTCTGAACACGTGTAAATATTTTAGTATACACTGAAAAATTAAAATACGAAAAAAATTCTTTGTGTAGGGGGTTCAGATTCTCTTCCTCTCCCCTCTCCACTTAAGGCCTCCTGGTTATCCGTGCGTTTCACATGGTATACTTCAGTTATTCTTAATATTGTAGACGCCTGCCCAACAAAGAAAGAGGTAAGACAGAATAAATCATAATAAGACATGCCCTTTCTGAATAATTTTAGATCTTTCACGAGGAACTTTATGGAGATTAGCGTGACATACTTCAATGGTTATGACAGCAAGGGTTATGACAGGGTTATGTCATGAATGATGGGCAGGTGCGAAGAAATTGGTTGCTCTACTGTTTGTATACTCGCTTCACATGCAAACATGTACACGCATGCCGAATGCGGATGGGAGTAGGAGCCTCTGTCAGGCAATACGGCATTTAGCTCTTACTCCTCTTTCTGTATTAGAAAAAAATTAAAATAAACTTCAAACTTCAAACTTCAAACTTCAAACTTGAAAATCTGCATCAATAAAGCGCACCGGAGAAGCCGAAGCGCATAGCTGTTCTTGCACGCAGCGCACGGCTCTTTTAGTACTATTCGACTGCAGCGCCGCCGTGAAGGGCAACGCGAATGTTAACAGGTGGTGAGGCACGGTCACGCCACTCAACACCTCTAGTACACTATATTTATAGCACACTAGTCGAAAAACGTGGTAACCCGTAGATTTACATTTTGTAGGACAGCTTATGTGTTGTCGCGTCCATTTGATTGCAAAAAAAATCTGAATGACTTTTAGTATATTTCTTTCTAGATAACTTTCAAGTGTGCATGCTAAATACGCACTATGAGTGTTTCGTTGGTCGAAATTTGACCACAAACAGTGAAGGTGACGTAAGCGAACAGGTGTTGACTAGCGCCACGCCGCTTGTAGGTTATGGCTCTAGCGGCAGAATGTATGAACTAGAACGTGGGAGCTGGAGAGGGGTTCCCTGAACAGGTGCAGGTGTAGAGTAGGTCGGGGTTATAACTGTCACCAATCTCAAAGGTCACGTTTCTGGACACGGCTAGTGACACTAATGAACATCTTAAACACGCTATGATTGCCATGTTTTATTAAAAAAGAAGGCTCTTGTGGAGAAAAAAATAATGAACAAGAAAGCTCACATTTCTACACACGTTAACCTCTGCATAGGTGGCGCCAAGAAAAAAGACTGCAAAGCATAGTTTCATACAATAATACTAGAGAGGAATCTGGCGCTGTGATTGCGCCCCCTCATGGGAATGGGTGAGTAGCAAAATGGCACGGCGTCTGCTACAGTACTTCCGGTTTGAGGCCTATTCCTTCACTGTTTCAAGGTGCTTGCTGCGCGGTGTAATCGGAGAGGGAACAAGTGTGATTCTGTGACGCTTTGGCTGCTGCTTATTCAATTATTGTATCCCTCAATATTTTTTGTGATTAGATAGATGATATTTCGCGCATTTCAGAGAACAAAGCGAAACTTTCTTTCTTTTACCGGTGCAGTCTTTCTTTTACCGGTGCATCTTTTTTTGTAAATTGACACTATTTGCACTATGTTTCAGTATTGCCTCGTCGTTTCTCTTTTTCTTGTTTGTAGCGTTCCCATGTTTTTCGAATACAATATTGTTTCTTTGTTTAGTTGTGAGCGTGCATATATTTTTTACTTGCATATTTTTGTTATCGCAATAGAATTGCGATACTTTGGTGTGTTGTGTCTATTACTGTAAATTTCTACAGCATGCATATCTGCCGTCTGCTGCTGACGTTTGAATTGGGCTGACGGGCCTGTCAAGCTGCTTGTATGCAGCTTTTGTCGTCAGCCTTTCAATGTATTCACGATAAATAAATAAAGAATACCTCACCTCAAAAAAAAAAAAAAAAAACGTGTACATGGGCGAAAACGAGGAACGTTGAGAGATGGGTTTCAAGCAAAGCGTGCGGTTATGCATTGTAACACGCAGTAACTTTTCGCGGCATTACTTAAATTTGGTATTTTAGAGTGCATATACATACTCAGACCACTTCGAAATCACTCGCACACTCGCACTCGAGCATGTGCACATATGTGCACATGCTCTGAAATGTCAATATACGTACGATGCGTAATGATATGTACGCGTGGCTTGCGTGATCAAGTATGCCTATATAGTATATTTCTATTGGCTAATCTGCATCGCTAACTGTCTGTCAAATTTATGAAAACAAGTGAACGCGTAAAGAGTCCACAGCACAAAAAGGCCACTGAAATAATGATATATATCGTGGGACGTAAATGATCGAAGTCGCTTTTGAAGCAACGAGTAGCATGGTATGGTGTCTCTGTGATGTCAGATTTGCAAGCACGAAGTGTCGATAGCTTGGTTTATACTCCAACTCGTAGCTTTAAAGGCTGTGTTGCACAACAATACACTGAGTGCGGAGAATTTCGCATGGAGAAAAGAAAAGTGGGAGTGTGTGTGGGACGACACCTCATGTAAAGGGATATTGAGAGGCGTACAACTACAACAACAACAAAAAAAAGCCACAGAACTACGAGCGCGTTTCATTTATGGCGTTCGAAACACAATATTTATTTTATTTATTTACAAATACTGCAGGCCCTATGCGGGCCTAAACAGGCATGGGCACTTAACTGTCAATGAGGGTAATAACAAAATTATTAAGAGGTGCAAAAGTTACGAAAACTTGCAACATGAATGAGGATCGAATGTAATAAATATATAGCAATACAAAAATACAATGAATCGCAGCGCGAATGAGAAACATAGAAAATATATATCAGCATTTTAAAAATCAAGAGATAGATTATTGATGAGATTGGCGAACGACTGTGTTCTGTAAACATTCACCACTCCTCCTGCGGTAACTTGTTCCATAATCAAAGAAATTTAGAGAATAATGAATACTGATGTAGGCTGCGGCGACTGAATGCTTGCCTAACTGTCTTGCTGTGATGAGTTCGACCAAAGCGCAAGGGTGGGCAGGATATTTGAAGTGACCATGGTATAGCTGATAAGTGGATTTTAGACGAGAAACTATTCTACAATTTTTTTATTTTCATTTCATTTCACTTTATTTTCAATTCCAACATGATAGATAAAAAAAACTGTTTGGACCCATAGCCAAAGGCTAGAATAGGGTCCAATGATGCGATACAAAATGGCACAGTATCCAAACTATAGCACAAGGCAACAATAGCACATGTAGCAAAACAATACAACAAGGCATTGAACCAGAATACAAGATGCTAAACATTGCGGATATAGAAAAAAAGGTTAGGCATTGTACAGACATATATATTCAGATACTCGAACTTGGGTAAGATAACAGAAACATGTAATTTTTATACACAAACAAAAGAAAGGCAATGAGTAATAACAACTACGCAGTAAACTTTCACTGGACGTAGTGCGTAGTGATACTTATATACAAGAATTGAACGATTTTGTTACTATTAAGGGGGGTTACGGAGATACACTAATTCACTATACTACAATATACTACGGCCATTCGCTATATCAAGCCCGGAATGGTATCTTTGCAACGCAAAAGTAAGGAAACCATTTTACTGTACGAGAGCAGTATGAAAACAAGCGAACAGATATTTCGTGATCCTAAGATGTGCACAAAATTATTGTATGTGACAAAACATGCACGATAATAACCTTTCCTGCAAAACAAGAAGCATGTGTTGGGAGGTGCCAGGCGCTTCAATAAAAAAATGACCGCTCGCACCATTATAACTACCTCGTAGTGATTTAATTCGTTATTGAATCATGCTGCACAGCACTCCAAATTATTATAGAGCAATTTGTAAGAAGATGGTATCACGAATGCAAGGTGGAATTCAGAAGTGTGGCAGCTTGGGCTAGTTGGTATGACATGACTATAGTTATAGCATCTGTACCCCTTAATCACGACCCCGATAATCTGGAAGTTTCGAAAGCGTTTACGGTCATCGAAATTAAAGCGGCAAAGCCAAGCATGAGGAATGATGATGATGTTTGATGTTTTGTGGCGCAAGGGCCATTTCACGGCCAAAGAGCACCAGTTCATCTTACTAAAAATATGGACAATCATTGTGATAAGCGGCTGTATAAGGGCCATAAAATTCCTCGTGGTAAGGCGGGTGAAAACATACAAGTAATAAAATCGTGACCATGCCGTGAAAGGTGTGTGTGGTGTGAATAGGTGACAAAAGTTGGTGATAATAAAAAACGATGGTGGACATGTATGGCATTAGCACAAGTCCCTCACTCGTTCATACCCTTGCGTCCAAGGGCGGTGAGGCAAGTGCTTTCCGGTGTAGCCACCGCAGCAAAAACCTCTCTGGAGAGGTCGTGCTACGGAATGCCCGGGTATATGATATGAAAACTATGAATTTCTTTTAAAAACGCTAACAATGATTTATGACTAAAAAGCTGTTCCCTACCGACGAACATTGCAGGTGTAGAGGTATATGTTGTCGGTAGGGTAATGGAAAATGTTGTTTTCTTAGAGTTTTCTAAGTGTTTGCACTGGATTAACATGTGAAGGACTGTTAATGCTTCACCACATCTGTCACACATTGGTGGATCGCCACCGGGCAAAAGATATGTGTGTGTCGTGTATGTGTGTCCTACCCTGAGCCTCGTTAGTATTACCTCTGTATGACGCAATTTTGATACTGGCAGCCAATGACCAAGGTGTGGCTTAATAATGTGTAGTTTGTTTTGTGTGTGTCCATCCCACTTGCTCTGCCAGTAGTCCCTGAGGTTTCGTTTGAGAGACGGCTTAAGATCGAGGGCCGGGGTTGATATGGGTGTAGGGGCAGTGCTTTTGTGGACGGATGCAGCCAGCTGATCCGCCCTCACGTTGCCTTGGATCTCACGGTGCCCTGGCACCCAGCACACTACAACATGTTGTTTGTGTAGAGTGCGCACAAAATGGAGTAAAGTGAGATAAGGACTGGGTTTTTTATTTTTTAAGAGTGTGCAGAGCCGTTACCACACTGAGGGAGTCCGTATAAATTACTGCCTTTTGTATTTGTAATTGCTTGATGTGTTTAGCCGCCACAAGTATCGCATAAGCTTCCGCTGTGAAGATACTTGTGCCTGGATGTAGAGGGCCAGCATCCGAAAAAGATGGGCCGACAGCAGCGTAGGACACAGAGTATTAGACTTGGAGGCACCTGTAAAGACCTCAGGACGTGTGTATTTGTGTTGAAGTTCAAGGAAGTATGTTCGGATACTGGCAATAGACGCATGATTTGTAACTTCTAGAAAAGACACATCGCAGTCTATAATCTGCCACTGCCACGGTGGCGGGTATGCTACAGGAGCCATTAAACTGTGTTCAAGTGACACTCCAGTTTCCTCAGCTAGACCCTTCAGGCGAACTGAGAAGGGCTGCCTCATCGAAGGCCTGTTTTGAAACAGAATGGAGCTCGACAAATCATTAATAGTAGAGTATGAGGGGTGCTTCTTGTCTGCTTTCACCTTAAGGAAATAAACAAAGGATATGTAAGTTCTCTGCAGATGAAGCGACCACTCATTTGACTCAACGTAAAGTCTTTCTACGGGGCTGGTGCGAAAAGCACCCGTAGAAAGGCGGATGCCCAAATGTTGCACGGGGTCCAGCATCTTCAAAGCACTTTGAGTCGCAGAATGATAAACAACGGCCCCATAATCTAAGCGGGTGCGAATGAGGCTTCTATACAGATTCATGAGACATTGCCTGTCACTAGCCCACGTAGTACGTGACAACACTTTTCAAACATTCATGGCTTTTAATCATTTTGTTTTTAAATACTTGATGTGCGGTACGAAGGCCAACTTGTTGTCCAAGATTAAGCCTAAGAATATATGCTCCACATTAACAGACAGACGTTGACCGTTCAGTTCAATGTCGGGTTCTGAGTCCATGCCTCTCTTTCGGGAGAACAAGGCACACGTGCTTTTTTGTGGGTTCAGTCGGAATCCGTTTTCCTCTGCCCATTTGGAGACCTTGTTTAAACCTAACTGAACCTGCCGCTCACACATTGCCAGATTTCAAGATCTAAAGCCAAGCTGGACGTCATCGACATATGTACAATAAAACCTATTGCGAGGGATGGACAAGCGCAAGGAATTCATTTTGATGAGAAAAAGTGTGCAGCTAAGTACACCACCTTGTGGCACGCCTGTTTCCTGGACAAATGTTTGGGAGAGAATACTGCCCACACGGACACGGAATATCCGATTGGACAAGTAACTCTCGATTATGTGAAACATTCTTCCGCGCACGACCAAGTGGGACAGGTCTCTTAGAATTCCAAAACGCCATGTTGTATCATAAGCCTTTTCAATATCGAGGAACACAGAGAGAAAATATTGTTTATGGGCGAAGGCGTCTCTGCTCTGTGCCTCGATACGAACAAGGTGGTCTGTGGTGGATCTACTCTCTCGAAACCCGCACTGAAATGGGTCGAGCAAATTGTTTGTTTCAAGGAAATGTACAAGTCGGCAGTTTATCATTTTTTCGAAGACTTTGCACAAGCAGCTTGTACGTGCAATAGGCCTATAACTCGAAGCTAAAGAAGGGTCCTTGGCCTCTTTCAAAATGGGAATGATAATAGCCTCTTTCCAGGAGGTAGGGATAGTGCCAGAAAACCAGATAGCATTGTAAAAACAAAGTAAGGTTTTTCGTGTTTCGATTGGTAGGTTTTTTACATTTCATACACCACACGGTCAGAAACTGGAGCAGAAGTACTACAGGAGTTTAGAGATGTTCGGAGCTCAGCTAGACTGAAAGTTTGGTTATATGCCTCGTATCTAGTGGATTTGTGTTCGAGTTTCTGCTTTTCTACTCTTGTTCTGTATTTTTGGAAAGTGTCAGTATAGTGAGACGAGCTGGATACCCGTTCAAAATGTGCCCCGAGGAAGTTTGCCTGATCTTCCAAGGTATCCCCTTGAGTGTTTACGAGTGGGAGTGAGTGTACTTTTCTTCCTGCTACCCTTCGAACCATGTTCCAGACTTTGGCCTCTTGTGTATATAAATTTATCTCTGATAAAAGCTTGTGCCAACTTTCTCTTCTGGCCTGCCGACGCGTTCTCCTGCCTTGAGACTTTATTTTCTTGAAGGTGTCAAGATTTTCGGCTGTCGGTGAGTTCCGAAGCAACCTCCAAGCTCTGTTTTGTTGTTTGCGCGCATTTTGGCATTCAGAGTTCCACCATGGCACACGCCATTTTCCAGGGTGTCCATTTGTTTGTGGGATGCATTTTGTTGCAGCATCAATAAAAAACGCTGTGAAGCAAATGACAGCAACATCAATGTTCAAAGTACATATGTCACTCCAACCTAGACGAGCGGTGGTATAAAACTGTTCCCAGTCGGCTCTGTTTATGAGCCATTTGGGAACACGTGGTGGACACTCAGTTACTACAGTTGCGTTTAAAACAACGGAGAAGTGGTCACTTCCGTACAGATTACTGACGACTTTCCACTGGAGAAGAGGCACAAGAGATGGAGATACCATGCTTAGGTCTATGGAAGAGTAGGTGTTATTAGCGAGATTATAATAGGTTGGTTCTTTTTGATTTAAGAGACACGCGCTCGACGAGAGAAGGAACTGTTCAATCAGTCGACCTCGCGCGTCATACCGAGTGTCACCCCATAGCCTGCTATGCGCATTAAAGTCTCCAAGCAGAACATAAGCCTCCGGAAGTTCATCAATTAAAGAGTGTAAATCACGTTTTTGCAGCTGATAGCTAGGAGGTATGTAAATAGTGCAGATTGTGATCAGTTTATCAAAAAGAACCGCTCGAACAGCCACTGCCTCAAGGGACGTTTGGAGTTGTATGTGTGTGCATGCAATTCCTTGATTCATTATGATGGCAACACCTCCGGATGATGTCATGGCATCATCACAGTCCTTTCGGAAAATAACGTATTTACGAAGAAAATTTGTGTGTTTTGAATTAAGGTGTGTTTCTTGTACACACAGCATTTTTGGTGAGTGTTCGTGTAAAAGTTCTTGGATGTCGTCAAGGTTTCTGAGAAGGCCCCTGATGTTCCATTGTATAATTTAAGTGTTCATGGTGAATGTAAAACCGTGCTGTGTGTACGAAAAGCGAGTGGCTGTTTAGACAGGGAGTTTGAGTTCACGTAACAGTGCCGTCACCAGGCCCTGTTATCTGCTTTTTTGTTTTCTTGGCGCGCTCCAAAGAGCCACGCCGCTCTATCGGCACCAAGGGTACCGCCGTATCCTTTGCCTCCTCGGAGGCACTTGATGCCCGCACGTGCGGGCTATTAGTTCGAATGTTGGGCCTCGCCTGGTGAGGTAAGGCCTTGAGGCCTGAGGACTCTGGAGTCTCCGGTCTCTGTTTGGGAATAGGCGGTGTAGCCTGGACTACAGCCGCCTCGGGGGCAGATGCCACAGCCGCCGGCTCGGTATGCGTGGGCCGAAGGAGTGGCGAGGGCTGGTGTGGCGGTGCCCCCTGACGCGCTGCATCAGCGTATGTAGGTCCATAAAATGGTGCGACTCTTCGCCGTGCTTCTTTAAATGATATGTTCTCTTTCACCTTCAATGTAATTATTTCTTTGTCTTTTTTCAAGTATGTGCAGGAGCGTACATATGCGGCATGGTTTCCTTCGCAGTTTACACAGTGTGGCGGTTGTTTGCAGTTCTCAGACACGTGGCCGCCCCGCCGCGGTGGTCTAGTGGCTAAGGCACTCGGCTGCTGACCCGCAGGGCGTGGGTTCGAATCCCGGCTGCGGCGGCTGCATTTCCGATGGAGGCGGAAATGTTGTAGGCCCGTGTGCTCAGATTTGGGTGCACGTTAAAGAACCCCAGGTGGTCTAAATTTTCGGAGCCCTCCACTACGGCGTCTCTCCTAATCATAGAGTGGTTTTGGGACGTTAAACCCCACATATCAATCAATCAATCAGACACGTGGCCTAGGACTCCACATTGTGCGCAAGTCTGGCGACCACGACAGGTTCTAGAGCCATGGCCATATCTCTGGCATTGGAAGCAACGACGAGGGTTTAGAATGTACGGCGTGATAGATGTCTTCGTGTACCCTGTTTGAATAGATTCTGGTAGTTTACTGGATCCAAACGTGAGTTATAGGTGTTTCGTCGGTGTTTCGTTATTATCTCTTCTGATGATAATTCTCTGTACATTAGCGACATTTTGGCTTTTCCACCCCTTTAAAAGTTCAGTTTCGGTCAGGTCAAGTAAGTCTGCGTCAGATACCACTCCGCGAGTTATGTTCATAGACCTGTGTGGTGTTACGGTGATCGGTACGTCACCAAACGTTGAGAGGCTGCCTAGCTTTACAAATTGTGCTTTCTCCCGAATTTAGAGGAGAAGGTCTCCGCTAGCCATTTTGGTTACATTGTATCCAGCCCCGAGAGTTTCAGTAAGACACCTGGCAACTACAAAAGGACATACGGTCCTGGCTTGCTTTCCGGTTTTTTCACAGCAAATGATGTGGAAGTGGGGAAAAGTTTCTATTGTCTGGTTGAAGAAATTTACGTCATTGGTGCGTACCCGCTTTAGGCCAGTACGATCAGACAGTAGAAGGAACGCTCCATGCATGCCGGTCTTATTTTCGTTCAGCAGCGTTGGCGGCCACCCACCACGGAGCCCAACAAGGGACGCTGCAAGTTTGCAGGTGCTGGAAGCTTGCAGACGTCAGCCGTACAACACTGCCATAACCCAATGCGCCTAGACCAATGTAGGCTATTTGGACAGGGTTAACCCTTGCCGCCAGGAAAATTGAAGGTAAACAGAAGGGATAAGTAGACAGGACAGACTAAAAGAGAGAGCTAAAGACGAAGTTGTAGGGGAGAGAGATAGGAAAAGGCGACTGCCGATTTCCCCTGGGTGGGTCAGCCCAGGGATGCCGTCTACATGAAGCCGGAGCCAAAGGGGTGTGTTGCCTCTGCCGGGGGGTCTTAAAGGTCCAATCAACCGGCGTCGGCTCAACCCCCCGGATTCCCTTTTCCCCGGACACGTCAAAGCCACGCACGGCTAGGCGTGGGAGGGAATCGAAACTCCCCCATTAGCTCGGGTCCGTGGTGTCACTACGCACCAAACGTCTGCTTGCGCATACGCCCCTGCGAGAAAGCATGAGGAAAGGTACTGCCCCGGGACCCGGTGAGGCTCATGGCTGCCCTCTGAGATAGGGCTAATCTCTAACCTAAGCTATGACATGACTCAGTTGCTAGTAGATAAAATGAAGGAGCACTGGGACGCCGGAACGCTTCCCCTAAAGTGAAACTAGGCTGAGCTCACTTTCATCCCGAAAGCCAGCAAAGCGCTCAATATTGATAACCTCCGTCCCATAACTCCTCACGTCATGCGCTGGTAAGGTGATGGAGAAGGCCTTACAAATAAGGCTAACCGAATATCTAGAAGATGAGAACCTGTTGCCTGACACTATGTACGGCTTTCGTCCCCATTTGTCAGCGCAGGACATTCTCCTCTAAATAAAATACGAGATTGTCAACCTACCCAGCAGTACTACTCAAGCGTAAAAGGCCATTCTCGTAATTGATTTCAAGCGTGCCTTCGACAATGTTCGGTACTTCCCTATCTTGGAAAACTTACGAGAACTTAGGTGCGGTCCAAAATTATATGCATATGTGCGAGACTTCCTTACAGACAAGTCACTATCCGCGTAGGGGGGCTTAAATCTCAACCCATCAACGTGGGTGATTTCAGTACTTTCCAAAGGGGCTGTCCTTTACCCACTCCTCTTCAATATCGCCCTCATGAGCCTCCCGGAGGCGCTAAATGAAATTTCGCAAGTAGGCCACGCCATGTATGCTGATGACGTCATAATCTGGAGCTGGTCTGGTAACCTGGGTCAGATAAAAGAAGCAATCCAACAGGCCACCTCCATCGTAGAAAAGATAGGATGCAAGAGTAGTCGGGAGTTCTCCCCCCGCCAAACCAGAAATTCTAGTATATAGAAAAAAGGCATCGGACAATACATCCCTCAACGTACAACTCAACGCAAATCAATAAGGTTGAAACAATCTGAACTCCGGGGGCCCACTACAATAATCGGGGCAGCAACTCAATTGCTTTACATAAACAAAAAAAATGTCCTGCCTACAAATCTCTCGCATGATTAGTCGGTTGGCTGACCGACGACGAGGGATGCAAGAACACGACATTAAGCGACTCATTTAGGCATTTCTTATCAGTCGCATAACCTATAGATAACTTTCCTTGCCTGAGGATCTTGAAAGCAGACGAGCACAACATAAACAAAGTCATACGTGTAATTTCTCAATAAGACTCTGAACCTACCCCCGTGGACACTCACGGAATGTCTGCTTGAAATGGGGCTCCACAATACCGTATCAGAACTATTCCATGCACACCACACGAATCAAGTCATGCGCCTCGCCATAACTAAAACGGGAAGGGAAACACTATCAGAACTTGGCATCGAAGCCCCCAATGAGAGAAGGGGAAAACAACGTATCCCACATGAATGGAGGTAGGACTTCATCATCAAAGCACTTCCACGCAACATGCGTCTTCACTTCCACGAACATCGGCGTCGGGCACCGGCAAAAGTTCACAACTTTTCAAATACTGAAGGTGCCTTCTTTGTCGATGCACCTGGACCAGTGAACGGCAAATATGCAGCAAGCGTCGTTCATTGTGCAAAACAGGTTGATTGTATATTAGCCTAGGACAAATACACAACTGTTATGGAGAAAGCAGGAATCACCCTCGCCCTACGAAACCCAAGGTCCACTTTCATTCTAACAGGTTGAAAAGCAGCCTACCAAAATTTTCGTAAAGGCGACATCGGCCCCATTGCGCATCGTCTTCTTACACAACTCTCGTCCTCAAGCTCAGAGGGCGAATGGAAACAGCTGAAATGGATACCCGGCCACTGCGGAGTTAGAGGCAATGAGCCCATGCCTCGGTCCGAGAATTACTCTTCCGAACCTCCGATCCTGACATATCGCACCCACCCTCGGCTATGCGTATGGACCCGCTCCTAACATGGTATTCTAGAACATCAAAGACTTGATAGACGAAAACTTCCGCCCCCGGGGCCAAAGCTCAGTAAATAATGTCAGGTAGCGTGGCGTCGCCTGTAGACCTTGTCTTACCCAATCCATACCGGGTAGGGGCACTATAAGAGGAGCAGCCATGAGCCCGCTGGTCGTGTTGGTAGAAGAGAAGGATGATCGCGGATGCTCTCATTGCGCGGTTAGCAGCCACTGGTAGCGGCAGTTGCGGCTGGAGTTCGAAACAGTAAAGACGGTTCCTTGTATGTGTTGGTCTCTTTTTTGAAGTGTTGCGAGCCAGCCGGATGCCGAAACCTCCAGTATAAAGCCGTGTAGTGTATAAATATATATCGCAGAAAGGTTAAATTTACGTGCATAAGAAGCAAATAGACGCTCGTAAGAATCAGTGATATCACTGATACTATATCATTACGGATTCAGTGGTTTATGGGAGTTACTTTCATGTCATGAAGCTTCAGAAGTTAGTGTTTATCTTTTGTGTCTAATATGAAAATTCTCAAACGGAAAGTTGTCGCCATAATATTGTTGTTTGTCTACCTCTAAATCTGATCCTGTTTTTCTCTTTAGACACCCCTTCTGACGGTCCCGGAGAGCCGCAGAAGGACAACACATTGGTAAAAGGATCTAATCAACGAGTATCAACAGATGATGTTATAAAGATGAGTATTTTCTCAATTCTGCACCGAAGATTATATAAATATGATCCTGCCTCACTCAAAACAAACAACGAAGTACTATGCGAATGAATTAGTAATGTAAATGTCTAACCAGTGACGAACATATGCAGAAGGCCGCAAACTCAGAAGTTCCTTTTTGCAGTCAAAGAAACACGTGTGAACGTGGGTCACTTACCTTCGCTGAAATCAAGGTATTGGGCAAAAAAGAAAAAGAAACTTTGCAGAGCCCACGATTACGTTTATCGATTTCATTCAAAACATTAAGCGGCTGGTAGTTTAAATTGTATTGTTTTTGCCTAAATCAAAACGTCAAGAGGTCCAACATGGTTATTGTGCTGGCTTACTAGACATGCGAGCAACAATTGTGCACGGAGCATACCTTACAACTCGATGCAAGCAACACCGGCACTCAGGACAAGCAGAGATGCCAGTCTCACAGCAGTGAATCGGTTGGACGTAAGCGCATTCCAGGAATGCGTGGCTTGTTTTCTTGGTCAATACGTATGTTACTGGAAACGATGACCACTATTGCAAGCACGTTACGCATTTCACTGACGTGAAACACTAATGCGATCTTTTTCCAAGATGATTTGAAACAATGCCATTTCAAGCGATTCCATTCTAGAGCGTATCAACCTGCCAAGCCTATTGCGTGGGTTTGACTCCAACTTTTTTCGTCAAAATACTTTGCTCATGTACAACTCCACCGGCGCCGCTACCTGAATACCTGTCACCAGGACACCTTGGTTCTGTCACATAAGAATGTCCAAAGTGCGAGTAAACGTACATTTAGATGCTTTTGTCGCATGTCCGCACGCCATATGCGGCATTACGCAGGCGATGCCACACAGCTGTGGTGGAAATGCTTTTGTGACACATATTGCAGGCATATCACACTATTCCAGCATTAACGCGTGAATGGTGTACCTCATTGAGTAATGTCATCTTATATCATTATTCGTACGTACGAGTTTAACAACACGACCATGAAGTCAGGTAGGCGCACGTAGCCAACGTTATTACAATAAACTCAGTTTCAAAGCTTCGTATCTCCACCAGCGGAAGAGGATGGACCGAACGGCAGCCGCGAGAACTAGCGGCTCTGCAGTCTGATCTTGCACTACGCTCGGTGCATCATCTGCTACGGCGGCGTACCGTAGTGGTTTGCTGCGCTGTCCCTCGCATCAGCTGCCCTGTTGTACTGTTATCGAACTTGACCATTCATCATGCCACTCCAGTCGACATTCTCGCGTCGCATTTGTGGACTGCTTGTGTGAATACACAGAGCTAGGACTCCTGTATAAATTGGCCCGAATGTGTTGCGCATTGCAAGTTGGCTAAAAACCGATGTCTCGCCTATATTGCGCTGTCCGTATTCGGTTTAACCTCTAGGTACGGGAAATGCTACGTGAATAAGTATTTTCAGCATTCAAATTTTACGATTCGGTGGCCGCCTTCACCTCCGAGAGCGGGGTGATGGCACTATCCACACAACAACAACTGGAATGGTCGTGGGGTGATCGCCAGACCACATTGAACGACATTACACAACATTACAGGCTAAACAGACGCAAATACCCACTACCACAGAGCCAATTGAACAAAAAACAGGCCGTAGCTCTGAGGTTATTACTAACAAATACGAACTCCAGCCCGTTGATCCTACGCCTGTGCTATCCTCCTCCGTACCCGACGGACGCGTGTAAAGCGTGCAGAGAAAGGGCCATACTGCAGCCCATGCTTTGGGAGTGCGCTGAAAAAGTTAACGTCACTGCCGCTGTTTCCTTCGCGACACATGTTAGGCAGGGACGAAATCTGAGGCCTATTGCTGCTGCCATTACCGCGCGAGGGTAGGGGCCACCCTCCGCCGCGGCTGTGGTCACTGTTGCCGATCGGTGGCGTAAGCTGGGCTGCCGCTGGGAGGCGGCACTCACAAGCTTGTGAGCTTGTGAGTTGGTTCATTAATTATTACGGCTTGGTGGCGCTAGCCACCGCCCGATCTAAAGGGTACAGCCATATCCATCCATCCATCCATCCATCCATCCATCCATCCATCCATCCATCCATCCATCCATCCATCCATCCATCCATCCAATTATCCATCCATCCATCCATCCATCCATCCATCCACCCATCCATCCATCCATCCATCCATCCATCCATCCATCCATCCATCCATCCATCCATCCATCCATCCATCCATCCATCCATCCATCCATCCATCCATCCAGCTGGCCAACCAGCTTTGGGCCATCCGGCAAGCTGAAGATGCCGCCTGCACTCTAAGGCAAAAGGGTGTTAAAAGGGTGTGTGGTTCGTCCTTTTGGGGACTAATGAAGCTGCCACAACCATTAATTCTTTTAAGAACTAACGGCACCGGGTCCAACAGTTAGTCCCAACAGACGAGCTCAAGGGACTAACATTTAGTCCTCACATTTACATCTTAGTGAGTAACCGTTAGTCCCACAATTCACCCCAAAGGACAAACATTTAGTCCTCACATTTGCACCTTATATGGCAACTGTTAATCGCCACATTTATACCTTACCGGGCAACCGTTAGTCTTCAAGTTCCACTTCGCCAGGCGAACGGTTGATCCACTGAAATAGTTAAATCGGATTAACTTTTTATCCCCAGTTCATACAATTTTTTGGTTAATTTTCCGCCATGCCTAATACCTTTATCGCCTGTTTTCCTGCGCAGTGAACAACAAGTTTCGTAGAAAAGGACAGCAGAAAAAGTTGTGGGCAATCTATTTGTAACTGCTTTTGCAGTCACGGCAACAACGAAAGACAAAAGTGAGACATCGAAATCTTTTATTTTTCTACATACACACGAAGTTTCTAAATTATTTTAAGTGAATTCATAGTGAAGTGTAGAAGTCCAGTCTCGTTGTCAAATCTTGTTCACTTCTTGGGGAGCTCCTTCAACGGAAGCGATAGTTGACAGGCATTGCAGACGCCAGCACACGAAGTCTTCTGCCTGTTGTGTTCCCACGGCTGCACGTACAATAATATAGTAAAGATAGACACACGTGACAGGAGATGAAGACGCACGCATATGACAAGCACGTGCACGTTAATATAAAAACATGCGTGTAATATATGACACATAAATAACTTTACCTTCACATCTCGCACAGTCCTTCTGAAGCTGCTCTGACGAAAGAGATCGATGACAGGCATCGCAGACGCCAGCGCACACAGTCTTCAGCACGGTGTGTGCCCACGGCTGCACAATAAGTATGTAAAATAGTGAGTCACACGTGACAGAGGATGAATACAAATGCTTATGAGAAATACGTGCAAGGTGAAATGAAAACATACGTGAGATATGGCATGCTAATAATTTCATCGTGATGTCACACACACATCGTCAAAAACTCATTTCGATCCCCGTAGCGCAACAGTTTAGGAGTGGCGGCCGCCGCCCCAAGTCGGCGAGTCCTAAGCGAGCGACGTCGTTCAGCTCGAGCAAGCGAACGCGAGACCAAACACGGCGCTGCAAGCGGAGTGTCTGCCACCAGCGAACTTCGTACAGGAGAGCAAGCGTACGCTTGGCCGCCACCACGAACAGCACCGAGCTGGTTTGGAGCTAGCGCCGAAGAAGTTGACGGTAATGCGGCCCTTTTCCACAAACTCGAGTGAGTGCAGTGCGCAAACGTGAGTTCTCCGCCTCGGCCAACGGATGGTGCCGAGATGCTTGCGACCGACTGACGGGAAAGCCAACTGTAATGGCAACCAATTTTCAGTGAGTTCTGACGCTAGCGAAAGCCCCGCCAGCCCGTGCTGGTGGACTTACAGCGCGCGACGTACTATAATCAAGCTCGTTACGAGAACCCGCAACGTGTTTTCCACAACTCCTAACAGAGCGACGAGGTCTAAGCCCAATATCGTCAGCCCGAAGCTCATCGCGGCGGCGAAGCCATGCGAGCACTCGATGAGTGAGCGTACGGGAGGCCGACGGCAATGGCGGCCAATTTCGAGGTTGTCGCAAAGCACAGGCGAACTGCAGACGCCCAAGCTGACCTTCGCGGTGCATTTCGTGCATACGATATACAACACGACCAAGCCCGTTGCCAGCAAGCGCGATCCGTATCGCACACGCTACAAGAAGAGTAGAATAAAGAATGATAACCTACTGGCTTAAGAATTCAACGCTGATTTCTGCCCTGAGTTGAACTGACATATATGTTCGATAGGCCTGCTGTCTTTTCGGCCGCCATATTGGCCTTCCCAACTGTGGCTGTCGTGTGTTGGTCATGACAATCTTGAAGCCAGAGATATACAGCGCGGCATGGTGTCGAGACTTGCTCCAGACTTCATGGGTGCAGCGAAACGTAAAAGCAGCAGCCCACGCTCATCCAAGCGTACACACTACCCCACGTCCTAATTCCTAGATCGTCGAATCCAGGAGGCTATGGTCGAGCACTCTGAGCGTGACGCAACGCGAACCGTCGCCAGCAAAATACGGGGAAAGACTGAGCCAGCAGAGGAGGAGAAGGATGGCGAGTCATCTTGGCAACTCTTTGCGCACTGCCTGCCATCCCCGGGCGGTTCATCCCTTTGGAGCGTGTTTGGAAACTAAGTGGTTTGCGCGCGGCACGCTTCCCTTTGTGGTTGCTCCTCAACGGTCTATCTGTTCATCGCGCGCGCTTATTGGGCTCCGTTACTCTTTTTCCGGGTAATTTTGCCTTAGAGTGCGGGTGCAAGGTCTTCGAGCGGTCACCTGAGGTACCACCATCAACGGAGAGTGGGAAGGGACAGGGGTTTATCCCCTCTTCCATCACCTCACATGGTAAAACTGCTGATCTTTAAACAAAGTCTATTCATTCATCCATTCATTCATGACCATTGCTAGCATTTTAACCACTGTCATTTTGCCTAGGCGGAAAACGGCCCAAAACGTATGTAAAAGCCTCAAACGAGTGGACTTACTAGAATAGAACAACGCTCTAGAAAAACAGTACTCATGTTTTATAATAATTACAAAAAAGACTTTTTGAAAAAAAAAACAGTACTCATGCTTCACACTGTTCATCAGACATCTCTTCACGAAGGCTACTAAGTGAGACCGGAGGGCAAAGTGTTACAGCGACTTCACCTTTTATCTCGCATTATCCAGCTTTTCAGAAAGCGCCTGGTTGCTTTTCTTGCAAAAAAAAAACACACACAGATATTTTCATCACAATTTAAAACATAACCATTACGTTTTCATGATGAGTGGCATAACTCAAAAGATACAGTGGCAACCACTCCTACGTTTTAAGCACAATTCAAAAGAGGTCATCAACCAGGGGTTTTTCGTGAAAAGCCTCTCCACAGTTTTCTCAGCAGCTTTCAATGTAGAACGAAGGCCGCGTAAGGGATGATGTAAGCAGCCTTCTTCAAAGCACCTCATCTGAATGAGTGCACTTTCCTGTGCTTTGGGCGCATCTGCTCCAAGGCTACTTGTGAGAGATGCCAGAGGCCCTCTTTGGACGTTGTCACTTATTCAATATTTGACGAAGGTACCACAGATGCTGTACAGTCCTGGTGTGCTCCTTTCTAGTGCGCTTCGTTGCACCGACAAGTAATACCTACATCTGCTACCGTTACCTGCTCAAAGACTCAGAAATGAGAACAGTGCGACTGCGAAAAATATCTATTGCTGCGATATAAAGGAAATGTAAGAAAAATTGGTCACTTGCAAACCCGACCACTTGCATACGTTTGTATTGGTTAATAAGAGAATTTTATATTAAAGCAAAATATCCACTGCTTTTAAGGCAGCGATACAGGTGGCAATTGATCGAATGTCCCTGTGATGCAACTGCAAGTATCGATAGCGTTCTTGTCGGGCGCCTTTCGTCTTGCTGTTATATTTATGGCGGCTCCTCCACACTGGGCACTGAGCTTTCGAGGGGTGCCATGCAATTAGAAAGGAGGGGGGGAATGGGCGCCATGGTTATAAAATATTCGGCTTCAATTGCTGGGAACACGCACGGATGAGTACCGGGTGCGAGGTCTAACTGTCCACGTTAGGTCAAAACTTCTTGTCCATCAATACACGAAGGTAGTGCGTTACGATGCCGTCCTCTCACATTGAACGCCATGGACTCCGCGTTTGCAGTGAGCCTATATTTGTGACGCAAAGCTTTGCACCCCCTGTTAGAAATGCGCGGGATTTTTTTGGAGGTATGTCACGGTCAACAGTAATTGGTTTACGCCCCAATCTAGACTAAATGATGGCATAGAATTGATTCGATTTATGGCGCCTGATTTAAAAGTTCTGCTATAGTAACATGGCCTCACAATATATTTCGCTTGTCTGGTCGCTCTCCAGGGTTAATTTTTTTGGAGGTTAAAACCACCTTTCAGTGTGTGCTTCGATCATTCTCTCAAATTAGGCTGTAAGACAAACGGCTGTCTCTTCAGTCATACTTATATTTTTAATGTTTATGTGCTGTCCTATATTTGAACAGGATAGTTTTGGCGAGCTTGCTTCACAGAAATTCCTCTGTCGGCGTCGCTGTCAGCGTCTAAGGTCGTGAGCGAGAAAATATCATCTTTTTCGTGACAAAAAAATCAAGAAACCTGCTTGTAAATTAAATAACAAAACACATCAGTATGAGTGATAATCGAACTAAGGCTTTCTGTGGGGCAATCACTTGTTACACGACAGAGGCACGCCGCTGGTCGAAACTGATTAGAAAAAAAAACTGTGAATTTCATTTAGTAGAAGTTCTCATTATTATTGTGTCCTGCCAAAAAAACGAGGTTTTATGTTTACACTTTTTTGTTCATGTATTGTAGAAGAAATTTTTTCAGTCTACGCAATATTAAGTTGTAGAAGCGTAGCACGTCAGGCGACTAAACTTGTGAACTGCTTATTGAGTGGGTGTTCAAATTCCCAGCCATTACAGGGCGCTCAGACAAGCGTTAGCGTGTTGCTTTATTTATTTATTTATTTATTTATTTATTTATTTATTTATTTATTTATTTATTTATTTATTTATTTATTTATTTATTTATTTATTATACCTCAAATGCCCCAGTACGGTGTGTTACATGAGGGGTGGGCTGTGGTCAAAATTTCTTTCGATGTGGGTTTTGAACAGAACTGGGCTTGTGTGGTGCACGACGTCGGGTGGAAGATCATTCCGTTCCTTTGCTGCTTGAACAAAGAACGAGTGAAGGAGGGCAGTTGTGTGGGTATGCGCAGGATAAACAGTGTTGCGGTGGCTGGTACGAGAAGAGATTCGATGTGCGGCCTTCATTCTGCATTTTCTGACTGGATGCGTCAGAAAATGAATGAAAGAATTTGTGAAAAAGGGTTAGTCTAGTGGCCTTGCGTCGCAATTCTAGATTCTGAAGTTGGGCTTGGTCTTTCAGATTAGTGACACTTGAGTGATATGATTATTCAGAGTAAGTGAACCTTGCTGCCCTATATTGAATAGATTCCAACATTTTAGATAGATTACAGTGGTGCGGGTCCCAGATGGCACAAGCGTATTCGAGTTTCGGGCGTACTAATGTTAGGTAGGCTAAACGTTTTACAGGAGGAGGGACAAGGCGTAAGTTTTGTCTCAGGTAGCTGAGAACTTTATTTGCTTCGTTACAGATGTTTATTATGTGGGGTGTCCAATTAAGATCGGGAGTTATGTTTATACCTGAATAACTATAGGAGGACAACTTAGAGCCGAAAATAAAGTATGTTGGAGCCACTGGTAATGTTTCCTACGGCGAAAAGGCTCCGTGAAAGGGCACGCGTAAAGGCTTCTTTGCTGATTCGCAAAAGGAACAATTATGGCGCAGTAAGCCCTTCGCAACTGTGCTTGCAGTAGACATTCTACGATAGTTGGAAACGGCCAGTATTGCACGCACAGTCGTTCGTTTCCTCACGGCACAGATGCACTTGCTAGGATCTAAGCTAGGCTGGCAATTTAAGTGATTCGCACAGGGCCCGTTTGCGCGATTGCGGTTTAGTCATGAAGGCGAAGCTCAAGCGTCGTCCGAATTCCGAATTTTGTAATTATTGTGCTTGCAACTGTTGTGTAATTTTGCCACACAAAATACATATTACTCAACGGTGTCACCTCTACCATATCAGCCAATTGCTACCGCATGTAGCAAAATAATAATAATAATAATAATAATAATAATAATAATAATAATAATAATAATAATAATAATAATAATAATAATAATAATAATAATAATAATAATAATAATAATAATAATAATAATAATAATAATAATAATAATAATAATAATAATATTATTATTTTATTTCTATAATTCCACTACAATAATGATTCTTTCGGGTAACGTGCATGGCTAGACAGGAACTTTGCTTACGATCATTCGTCTGCTAGCCCGTCACCGCTGGGCGAAATAGATCGTAGGCCACGTATATAAGGTTCGCAAGCAGTTTCTAACAGCTTTTATGTTAGCCCAAGCAACTCTGTAACCATGTTTACACAGAAAATAAATTATTGAATAAACAACGAACACAGAAGTTGCAAGAAACGAAGTCGTTCACCGCTCTTGCAGCCTGGCACAAAGCTAGTCCGCGTACCTCAATGTAGATAAATCTACTCCTCCTCGCTACGCCTCATACATGAAAAATGCGTTTTCGTACACGGAACTACGCAGTGCCAAAAACAGTTCCGAGAAGTGACATGGGAATACAGCGCACCATTCGCGGTAGCCGCTTGCACGTCGCCCCCGCCGATCACAACACGCGTGCACCGCGTCGCTGGAGCAAGATCGTACTGCAGCGCCACTAGTTCTCGTGACATCCACGCGGCCCGTCTCTCCGGCGGAGCTTTCGAAATGAGTTTATTCCAGTAACGTAGCACGTAGCTTGTTATATACTTATAAATAATGAAGGTGCTCTCGGCTCTCTAGAGAGAGAGAGAAAGAGAGAACTTTGTACCTGTCAGAGAGTATTGCTAAGAGGAGTAAGACACAGCAACCCTTTCGCTGTATACACCAGCCTTAGCTGGACGCATGGCCGCAACTGGCCGCAGCTGGCGCTCCGTGAATGCCTTTTTCGGCCATTTATGCAGCGCTGTGCAGGTATCAATATGGCGAACTTGATGCATCCAAGTAATATGTAAAGGAATATTGGTGAGCTGTGAGCTCGGAATAAGAGAACGTGTTACGTGACGCTGACAGGCACAAAAAGTGTTCCACGCTCGCCATCAAAGTTACTAGCGGCGCTAACACTTTCCGGTTTCAGGGCGCATACATACTCCATGAACTCGACAAGAGGATGACAGCCGCTGTAGCTTCGTTGGTGAAGAATAAGACAATTTATTCGATAGTCACAGGTCTGGCGCCTGCCAGCGGCAACTTATGCCCACTTCTTTTTCTTCACATATGCATTACAATTACATCTAACTGCATTTCCTGTACTTGCTTTATTATTATCGTACATTTATTTTGAACTATTTTGTGTCTATAAATACAAGCCCTTAAATATACAATTATTTCTTAGTTTATAACAACAATTATTATCTGGTAGACTTGATGACTTAAGGAAGTTTGTGAGAGATTATTGATTGCCGCCTCCTCCTGCTATGATCACATGCCCTGAAACGCCAGCAGGCAGCGAGAAAGTGTTATAAACTCTCACTGTCACTCAGTTCTCCATCACTCCCATGTTTTATTGCATATATATAACAGGAAAAGGTCGGTGAGGGTGATGACCACTCCTCAGTTGCCTAAAGCATCAGCTGCTTTATTAAAATGCCACAGGTTAGTTTGGTTTCTATTGATGGCAACATATATTTCATTCCAACGGGTCATCTTCAGATTTACCTGAAATTTGCTGCAAATAACATCTCTGCTAGTTTTCTTAGATCTCTATTTTGTAGTTCTCTTTACTGTATTCATGTTGTAATTTCAAGCACATTGCCATTGTAAGCACCTTGCCATTCAGTCTGACCATTACGTGCTCAAACACAACACCGCTTGGTATCGTTTCAGGGGGGAGGGAGCACTTGTTACTGTTGCAGTGACAACAAACGAAAGGTAACCAATGAGCCCGGGTGTTCTTTTAAGTAAGAGATCAAACAGACAATATTTCAAAGATACACATCTATTGAATTCTTTTATGGAGTCTGGTAGTTTCACTTGCAAGATTACGACAAAAGCATTGGGGTTCTTCGAACATTTTATATACACACGTCACAAAAGAGAATCGTTTTTTCACGTTCCGGTCATGGCATAAGTCTTCGTCAGAATTGTGACAAATCTATCTGACAAAAGTCGGTCCCACAGTTGAAACGCCAAAAAAAAAATTACTTTTTTGATAGGTGTCTTGTTTTTACTCAGGTATATATTATAAAAGAGTTTGTCAACAAAAATCAACTGCCTGATTTCAGGGACATCAGTCACATGTGACGCGCTCACCCTGCTCTTGTCCTATAGTCTTCTCCAGTCTACTCGCATACAGTGTAAGTGTCTGCGTATGTGTATTTGTGTGTCTGTGCTTGTGTGCGTGTGCGTATTCACGCCTTTAAACCTTCGGATAGTGAAAGTTACATAAGTTGCAATCAACCCCCTGTATAAATGTAAGCTAGCTGTTCATTTGCCGAGCTAGTCTTCCGCGTTCCTAAAAAGAAGACGCTATGCTGTTGCATCTACCAATTTTCTATGAAGAAAGCGGGTAACATATGCGCATGTCATGTTTCTTTTTCTCATTAGCGATGACATACATATTAACCTTACACATAATTGCCGCGTAACTATATTTGCGAAGATAATTGCGCATAATAACTTGACCTAATTACATACAATGACCTGCCCCGCCGCGGGGGTCTAGTGCTAAGGTACTCGGCTGCTGACTCGTAGGTCACAGGATCAAATCCCGGCTGTGGCGGCTGCATTCTCGATGAAGGCCAAAATGGTGTATGCCCATGTGCTCAGATTGGGGTGCACGTTAAAGAAGCCCCAGTGGTCGAAATTTCCGGCCACATCTACTGCAGCGTCTCTCAGAATTATAAGGTGGTTTTAGGACGTTAAACCTCATGTATCATATAACACATAATGACCTGACTTAGAATATTACAATACACAGGCCCAGCGCAGCGCTGCTTTTTGTTTCGGTTCAGTGCTAGGCCGCTGCGACCTTGTCATTTTCCTATAAAGATGACGGTTCAAATTCAACTTCTTTCAACCCACTAATACCTGTATTTTTGCAACACAGTTTTCTTAATAATGGCGCCATAGAGTCTCACCAACCTATCTGTCATTCCTGCTGTTGGCATAGATTTACTTTCGTTCTTACGCAGTTCCTTCAAACGGATATTCCCATTCACCTGCAGAAGGTGTGGCGAAATGGCTCGATGGATTCTGTGTGCGAGCGCGTCGAGACAGTAATAATGGCCAAACCACTAGGAGGATCTGAGCGCACTTTAGAGTGTTACCTGGAGATGGAAGTATTGTGCGTATAATTTTCTTTCTTTTCTTTTCCTTGCTCTAAATAAAGAAATACAGCGTACTCCATGCCCTGGAAATCTTTGCAAATACCGCTACTGGTAAGCAAGCGCCACAACATAACTCTCGTAGAGTTATTTCGTCTTCTCCATGGTCTTCCTTTCATTAGTTTTATGGTTTTACCAATTTTGACAGTCTTTCTGTTTATTTTTTGCAGCTCTCTATAATCATCTTTCTTTCCTTTCTTCTCCAGGCCTTAACAATATCACTAATCACGCTTGCTTTAATTTCGCTCTCCTTGATACACTGTTGCTCACATAGATATGATGTTGTTTTCAGTCTAACCTACCGATACTTCTTTGCTTCCTCCTCATGTTTCCATCAGTCTTGCTACACATCAGTCTGTGTTTCCCGTAATCTCGTCATACTGTGAAGTACATGTATATAGTATGCTCTCTTTATTTCGTTCTCACTCTTACATTAGTCTTTTACCATCACACGTACCTCTTCTCTAACGCGAAAATGAAATGTGCTATACAAGGCTGTGCTATGCTTGACCATCTTCCAATCTCTATTTTCTTGCTCCTAACATTCAAAGCTCATCTCATAACCTTGATCATCACCCCCATTTTTTTATACTATTCATGATTATGTTATGCTAGGAGCTACTTCGCACATACGGACTGTCTGCGGCACAACTAGGCCATACGGTGCTATACTATGATTTGAAGTATCCCGTTAATGTTGTTCAACATCACATAACTCTCCCTCACCCTCACGTTTTATTGTCGTTCTTTTGCATTCCACACAATGCATGGCTCAGTAATGCAAGGTGCTCCTTGGCGCATATCCGCTTTTTGTGGCATACACGAGCCTACTTATCCGCAAGCGTCAATGACAATATTTCAAGCTTAACAGCTTCACTGTTTTAAGTAAAAATGCTTGCCCCAATCAAGCTAAAAGCCTTAAATCTCTCAATAAACGTAAAAGTTCATCGGCGTCTCGAGTCAGTGTCATCATGAGTAATGCAAGAAATAATCAAGGCGTGATGATGTCTCAGATCTTGAAATTTGTTAACACCATCTTGGCGCCACTGTTAAGTTTGTGTCAGAAAATATCATGACAGGGCACGCTACTACGTCGACACATGACAGCATTGCTTGGTTGAAAGTGGGTAATTCATAAAGACAGCCTACAATAAGTAAAGGTGGCTCCAATCTTGCCGAACCTCCACAGGCGCGGGAATCTTTCGGTGGCAGGAAAACCTGCATCAATACGTCGACTAACAAGAAAAACAAATAGGATGGTTTTTGGCCCCAAGAGGTCTTAGGCGAATTCCAAAAGGAAGCTGCCAAGTGCTCACAACAAAATTTATTTCGCATTAGCATCAGAATATTTAAAGTGAAGAGGTCTGGGTAGCTTTTTTCTAGCATATCAGTTTCCTACAGGTTGCCTCCGGAAACACTTTGACAACGTTACGCTGAAGAACACGCTAAAAATGCACGCTGATCTAAGTTTTCTTTCTTTGTCATGGTTTACAATATTAGGGGTGGCATCCAGGTAACGCTGTCCAGAAACGAGAACGATTGATGCCTTAAACCTTACTGTTATTGTAGTCAACATGAAAAACAGTCAGCACTGCACCTTGTACTCTGGTTCGTGACACCAAAGGTGTTTTATAGGATTACAGGTAGCTTCGACGTAAAAGACGCATGGTAGGTGATTGACCAATAACACACTCGATGAGTATAGGGTCGTGTTTATAAGCCCTGCTTTCTTAAACGCGTAACCTGCTCCCTGCAAATACTAGCCGAACTTGCAACTGACACTATTTTGAGGGTGCTAGTGTTGCATATTTGCTCCACATCGAATTTCAATATCATCTTCAAAAACAACCCACTCAGTTACTATCACACTGAAAAGACACTATGTAGTGCTGCCCATCACCTGGATGGAAGCACCCTCCATGCACGTTGACCAGATACTAGGACAATGGCACTGCTGGTCATATTCCCGAATGCAAGCTAAATGCTGCAGCAAATTTCTAAATGGACGCTGTAGTAAAAAATAACTTAGCCTAAAGCGATAAACTACGTTGCGAAAACTCAAGGTTAATTTCGTCACCATAGGTGAATTAGAAGCTGTGCTAGTTAACGCCATCAGTCTCACTTTGAAAAGTCTGCTGAAGAGTTCAAAATTCATGGCACAGGTTCCAAATTGTTTGAATATATTTGCTACATTAGTTAAATACATTTTCTGAAACTTTTCTGAAAGCCACCTTTATTTATAGTGTTCAGTTCTTGCTGCCTTGGTTTTGGTGATTGGCAATGGAATACGTTGACATCAACGCCATCAAAATTTATTAAGTAAGAGGAACCGGTGTGGATGCGAGTAGTACGGCAGCTTCTCGATAGATGTGCAGCAACTCTCGCATTCGCGATCCTGGTCGACTTCGCAGCCATGCAAGCGGGGGCGCCCGTAAGGTGCTGGTCTAGCCTAGCCGGTGAATGTGTAGTAGACTACGTTGCAACAGGAGCAGGGTGAGTGGCCACACAACCGCCTCTGTAATGGTTGCTGTGAACTGAGAGAACTGCGTCAGGCTGAGGACACAACGAATAAAACCCCTAGCAGCAGTTTGGCGCTCCAGAATTCGCGGTAGGAGTGGCTCTACAAAGAATGGGTTTAGCAGCCTCTAAGTGTCTGCTGCTGCGTGAAGACGAAGAGCCCAGAATGGTGAGCAGCCACAGCGACTGAATAAAATGCCCCTCGCCACCATCTCACTTCTCCTCAGCATGCCTCTGTACTCAATAACGGTGTGAGCTCCGGTCAGCCGATAATCGGTGCGAAGCCCGAGATAGGTCAGCGCAGCTTGCCACGGTAGAGTGATGCCCTCGATGGTCAGTTGGGCCACCCGGCTGTGCATTCTCGTGTGGTGTACAAAAGAACCACCATCTCTTTGACTGGAGAAACAAAACAAATCTACAGATGCGATGTGGCCGAACGGAGCGTTAGGTGAACTCTGTGCGTACGACCAAACAGCTCGAAGATTCCTGGCAGAGCCGGAATCTTACAAGAGGATGTCATCAAGCTCTGGCGCTCTGCCACTCGACATTATTCACTCCCTGAATGTCCGTGATTTTTAATGTGATAGTAGTTATATGGACAGTATTGGCTGATTTTTTCTATCGCCGCCGCTGCCGTCGTCATTCATGTGAAAGGATGCACTTTCTTTCTCTTTCTGTGGAGCGAACATGACCTTTCCCGTCGGGGTTGTCTGCTCACGCGCTTATCTCGTGAGCGAACAAGAGAGTGGGGCGCTTACTGTTGCCGCACCACCGCGGCAACGACAAGGGCGCCTCTTGTCCCCACAGGAGGCGGGAGCTTCTATGGCCTACGCTATCAACACGAAACAAAATATCACAGCATTTCTACAGACTGAATGATGATGAGTGAGGCGAAGCGTACGGCAGTCTATCCGCGCTTCCATCCGTTCGTTCGTTCTTGCTCCCGACCGTCCGTGCATCCGTCCATCCGTCCGTGCTGCCGTCCGTGCGTCTGTTTTTGCGTCCATCCGTCAGTCAGCGGCTTCACCTGTCCGTGCGTTCGCCTGTGCGTTTGTTCATCCATCCCTGCGTCCATGTGTTTGTCCGGCTTTGCACCCGCGCGTCCATCCGTGCGTCCTTCCGTCCATCTGGTGTACCCTCCAAGTACCGCCATCTCGCATCTTTACGTAATATGTTGTTCATGTAGAAATACCGCCATGCAGCGGACATTCGAAGGACTAAACGAGAGCTGGCTACCTACTACTACTACTACTACTACTACTACTACTACTACTACTACTACTACTACTACTACTACTATTATACACATCGCGGACGCACGACCCACGGCATAAAGAGCTTCACCCCTAAAACGGTGTTAAATCAGTACCTAGAGCAGCCGTCCACATATAGATGCTCTACACATAACGAACTGCCACCAGGGATGACACACAACGTATTGCCTTTAGTGCCAGCATGCGCTGGCCTTGGAAGGCGCTTCTCATTAACGCATTCACTACGCACGAGCCTGGTTGTGGTCATCTGCTGTGGCCACGCCGCAGAAAACTTGGTTACTTAACAAGCGCATGTTTACTAGAAATATTATTGCTCCTAGAAATGATAGCCTTGCTTCGTAAAACATTCGAATACGTTCTATCGCATTCATTGCTTCGCCCTTTTTTCGAACCATGACTTTTCTCTTCGCCTCACCTGTGGCGTTACGGCCTTTTTGCTGGCTGTGATATGGTATCTAAAGAAGGTGGATGGTGGGATACGAAACAAACTGTTCTAGCACAAGCAGGAGCCAGACGTGCAACATTTTACTGAAACGGGAGACAAAAAGAGTCTGTACTGAATAAAACGAAAATTAGGTAGTGCTGGCACGTGGTAGCTAACTGACAAAAATAGAGACAGGGTATACGCAGCACGGAACTATTTTCCAATGTATAGTTTCTACAGTAATTTGTGGTTTGAAAAATTCGCAGATCCCACGTACAGTGGGAATTGATATATGCAAAGCACAAATGAGAACGGTTGATATGTTACTTTAAAATCAACACAATGTTATGAGGTGCAGGTAAATAAGGCCCTACATGACTCCCGTGTGACGATTATCATACTTGGATGTCTCGTTTACCTTGGTGTTCTATTACCGTCTGGTGATACGAAATTTAGTATATGTGGAGCTAGTGAAACCGCCACGACCACAGCGTGGAATGTTTTCATGTTCTTAGATGACTCTTGTGTCAGGATTATCCTGTTTGCAACAGTCACATACTTTCATCATTCAATGACGTCACGTAGCACCAAATTTCGTATATGTGGAGCTAGCAAAACGACCACAAGCGCATCATGAAAGGTCCAGTATACTTCAATGTAGCGTTGCCGCGCGTGCACGCTGGGCACAGAGACGCTACGCTAGCAAAACGCAAGTACTCCATAGTCTGACGCCAGGCGCGATCGGTGCTACCGGCGTCTGTCCGCGCTTCCCGATGGCAACCGGCTTGAAATGCGACATGCTGCATTTCGCACCGATGCGTTAGCCAGACAACGCTACATCTCCCTCTCTTCGTCACGGAGGGACGCCGGACGCGCTGAAACGTGCATGCGTCAAAGCAACGCGGCGCGGCGCGCGCCTGTGAGTATGGCAGGACTGGCGCCTAGCGCGGCAACGCCAGCGTGACGCGACAAAATGAACGCCGGCGAGCACGCGCACCGCGTGACGACGAAATGTATTGGCGCGTTGACTGTGGCATGTATTCATGTTCCCACATGACACGCATCTCATGGCTATTATGTTTGCACCAGTCACCTACCGTCGTCATCCATTGAAGTCATGTAATACCGAATGTGGAATCTGTGCAGCTAGCGAAACGGCCACGAGTGCATCATGAGCGTATGTTGTTGTTACATTACACGTATCTCATGTTTATCATGTTTTCGCCAGTATCATACCTTCATCATCCATTCACGTACCGTAGATCAAATTAGGTATATGTGACGCTATCGAATTGGCCGCGAGTGCATCATGAGTGTGGCATGTAGTCATGATGTTACATGACACGCATGTCACAATTTTCATGTTAGGGTCTCTCGCTAGTGTTAGCGATGCAATAATGTGATACCATACCAGTTTTGCAACAAGCCATTTGATATGGTATCTAAAGAAGGTGGATGGCATGAGCTGCAGGACCATGAAATGCAGGACCACCGCATGAGCTGCAGGACCATGAAATGTAAATTATGACATTTATGACAAACATGATTTCTTGTTATGACTAGTCAGCCATGTTCTTTATACAGTCATGTTATGCCATACAAAATTTGGTATCGATACCATTATTGAAGCGGCCAGGAGAGCTAAAAGTCGTAAACGGATAGATAGATAGATAGACAGACAGACAGACAGATAGATAGATAGATAGATAGATAGATAGATAGATAGATAGATAGATAGATAGATAGATAGATAGATACGCTTAAAGCCGCGGAAGTTAGCTAAGAAATTCTCCGCATTTAAATACATATGTACCCTGCCTGAATCAAAAACCGACACCGATTGACAAATGTGTAAAGGTGCAAGTGGCATCGGCGCACAAGCAGTCTGTCACGTATTATTTTAAACATGTGCAATTTTTTCTTGCATATAAACAGTGGGACCATGAAGTGGTCTGTGGAATGATGCAATCACGCTAATTGATTTCACGTAGTATGGCACTTTTTTTTGAGGAAATAACATGCATCCAATAAAAAACTGTCATAATATGTCAAGTCATTATAAATAATAAATGACAGAATCTTCTTGCGTTGGCTTTTTTAAACAAAAAAGCTAAACCTCGTTTGACAAAGGTATGTGATTCAAATATTCAATAGCCGGGGCCATCAGAATATTTATCTTCGGTATAACGAACACATGGCTCACTATTTACGTTCTGAGCCTACCGAACAGGAACAAACGTCATAAATAAATGAAGAAATTTTGAAAAGGTGGGCTAACATGCATTCGTATCTATAAGAGGCATTTCAATCAAAACGACAGGTGGTTAAGAGGTCTAAACACTTTCTACAGAGAATAATTCAGAAGTATTCACGTAGACATAAGCAATTTTTTCGTAAACTAGTTTGACGTTGTTGTGGTAAATCATGAAGTGCTTTTCTTTACAGGACCACATCTGTCTTGAATAATAAAACGTGAGTTTGTCTAGCTTTTATTCTCATTACAAAGCGGTGTGCTCAGGCTTGCAAGAAATTTGCGGAGGCGGCAGGCACCTTTTGAGGGCCTTCAAAAAATTATAGCACATCCACGGAGTGAATGTTGAGTGGGGCGAAGCGTTCGTCAGTCCATACGTTGGTTCTTGCTTCCATTCATCCGTGCAACCGTCCGAGCGTCCGTTCGCCATCCTTGCGTCCATCCATACGTCTCTGCGTTCATCCATTCGTCTGCCTGTGCATCCGTCGGTCCATTCATCTGTCCATGCATCCGTCCACACCTATGTTCATGCATCCGTCTTACTGTGCATGCGTTCGTCCGTGCGTCCATCTGTCCATCCACTCATCCATTCGTCTATGCTTGCGTCCGTCCGTCTGTCAGCTTGTGCTTGCATCCGTGCGTCCACTATGCGTCCATACATCCGTCCATGCATCCATCTCTGCGTTCGTCCATGCGGTTGTTCGTCTGTGCGTCCATCCGTGCGTCTATCTGTCCGTCAATGCGTCCGTTCATGCATTCCTCCCTGCGTTCTTCTGTGGGCCCGTCCGTACGTTCGTGCGTGCAACCGTCTGCCTGTGCCACCGTCTGTCTGTCCGTCCGTCCGTGCCTCTGTTCGTGCATGCTTCGAACAGACAGACAGACAGACAGACAGACAGACAGACAGACAGACAGACAGACGATGAACGGCCGAAGCCAACGGATGACTCATGGTTTGCTGATGAAACCCTCCGACACTCCGCCCTACTCGTCATCATTCACTCCGTGGATATGCTGTGAGGTCATTACTACATACATGTATACACACAGGTGACGACCGAACCACACCATCAAGAGCTTTGGCCCTAAAGAGTATTTTAAATTTTGTTCTCGCTAAAACAGCCACCTACATCCAAAAGTCGTGGGGCACAGACCCTAAAGCACCTGACCTGGTTACGTGCCTGGTTGTGCTGAAAGTACACAATACTACATTTAAATTTGCGAGGCATCTAAAGGCAGAAATAGTGTTGTGCTATATCTATTTGGATTGACAGTCTTCTAATTGTAACGTAATACGGTGCGTTCATCACGTTGTCAAGAAGGGGTTATCTACCATATTCTTTAGCCCCTTTAACCTGTGTTTTAATATACACCTGTGATAAAAAAAAATCATTGGTCCCAAGTCGTGCACTATCAGAGGAGTTTGAGCTAGTTGTTCTCACCTCTTCTTTCTCCAGCTAACACGACGACACTGGCGCACAATCCCGCCCTGATGCTCATGAGTGCCTCGCCTTCATTGAACTTCCCTGCGTCATAACTATGTGACAAAACTCCACATATTAGCCCCGCCGTGGTGGTCTAGTGGCTAAGGTTCTCGGCTGCTGACCCGCAGGTCGCGGGTTCGATTCCCGGCTGCGGTGGCTGCATTTCCGATGGAGGCGGAAATGGTGTTGGCCCGTGTACTCAGATTTGGGTGCACGTTAAAGAACCCCAGGTGGTCAAAATTTCCGGAGCCCTCCACTACGGCATCTCTCATAATAAAATGGTGGTTTTGGGACGTTAAATCTCACAAATCAATCAAAACCTCTACATACTTTATGGGCGAACAATCGGCCAGCAACATCAGGTCACTTGCCCAACGATTACAGCAAATAGCTTTCGAAGTAGATATTTCCCACTTCATGGACACGCACTAAATTTGTTCAACGTGGTGACCACACCACACGAGCACGATAGGCTTTAGATTCCAAACTTTAAATTCAAAAGAACTAGTGTGCTAATTTTATTGCGTCATACGCACACCGAATAAACATCCGTTCTTACATATTGCACTGCAGATTTTCGTAGGCAGACGTACTTCGTGGACGTTAGTTCTGTTCGATTTCCGTGATGAATTGTACTAAGAGATTAGACTCACCAGTTCTGAATCTGTTATTTGTAACAAATAAACATATGATGAGATTTTATTAGGGACATGGCAGGTGTGTTTGTCTTCAACAGTAAAAGCGTAATGTACAGATCGGCAGGCAATTTCAAACTTTCGAATGATATGTGACCTTGCCTGCACTGATGCCTTCGCTCATAACATTTAAAACAACAGGGTTATGGGCTAACCATTTATTGACATTGTTCATGGAAACCATTTTCATAAACAACGCCGAATCTTTTTTTCAGAATCTGGACGAAAAAAACTACAAAAATGTATGTCCATATTTGTATCTAAGCATGTGAACACTATCTCTTCTCAGTAAAAGTCAACTATAAGTACGTGTACTACCACGGCAGTACATGAATTCATAATGGTGTAGATAGACGCGCACTTACCAAGAAAAGAGCATTAGTGTACTAAGGATTCTTATGGAAAGGTGAAATATCTATAGGAAGCAGAGCCCCTATTCTACAATAACTCAAAACGGAGCAATGAAACAATCACCAGCCGATAAAAAAAAGCTTTATAAGAATTCAACCAGAAAGTCCACTATCAGCATGCGACAGCCAGCCGACAAACTTTAGCTACAATTTAGAGGTGCCAGTTAAAACAACGATGCATAATGAAATTGCGATAAGCTTGAGGGATTATTAGAGGTGTTAATTTCTGGCAGGGTGCGCACAGGTTTTTAAAATGCTTGAAAACCTTTGAGTTGAAAAATGCAGTTTGAAGGCCCTTGAAAGTTTTTAAGTTTTTAAACCGTCCTTGAAAATGCTTCAATTTCATTAGTAGTGCACTCTCATATCGACATCGTGACCACTTGAATGTGATAGATCAGCGTGTCAACCTGTAAAACTCCACATTTTCGAAGAAGTAATGTGGCGTAGGCGCACATGATTCTATTTCGCGAAAATGCATTTGAGAAAAGAAACAAAGTTTGTTTCCTAATGAGAGTGAAGCAGTGAATGCGATAGTAAGAAATTGGAATGTCACATGAAGAAGGGCAAGCAACTTCATATATGCAACACGCCATTGAAGCACAAAGGACACACTAAAAAGAAAGCGCACAGGTTGAGCGCTCTTGAAGAACTGTCACCACTCAACACTGAGAGCGTGCTGCTTAAACAACAAGAAGGATGCTAGAAAAAACACACATGTATGCACAGGATCAGTGTTAATTCAACACTGTCACAGCTGTTCCTTCTTGTTTGTTAAGGAAGGTGCTGCAACTGTCAACTTTTCACAAGCTAACACCCTTAATGGGGCGTTGCCATCAAATTTCAAGGCTACAGAAAGCACCGTGTTGGTTTTCTTTATATTGCGAGGACACTCCTCATCACTGCTCAAACACGAGAAACGTTTAAAATATATTTTACATAACATCTCAAGTGTACCTAGCTACTCATTCTCCTAATCGAGGCCTATCGTCAGCGTGCAATACAGTGACGTAGCTGCATCGGAAGGGCAACGAAAGTATTGGTGACATCGCACCAGATGTGTAGTGAGGCGAGTGACCTCTGGACTTACTTCCGCCACGTACGTACCGGCAAAGTACCATGGCAGCTGGAGCTAGCGGTGCGATTGTTTTTCAGGTGCTTGTGTGGCACATGTGCGCGAAAGCTGGAGATACTCAGCATGGCGCCTGTGAAAGCTTTGTGTGACCACATGACTAAATCACCTACACTGCTATCACAGGATGGCATGGTGCCTACAAACCGAAACTGAAAATCGTCCACATCAATAAGGCTATAAATTATTTAGCGAGAGTAAGTTATTTTGGTTCGTGTGTCATGCCTGTCGGAGCTTTAGTTAACACTTGCAGCAAGAGTGCAAAAGCCACAACAATTATGGCACCACCCCTTTAGGACCTGACTACACATGCGCGATGAAGCCTGTCAGCGCGTAACTGATCGATACAGCGCCGTGCCCTTTCTCCACAAAGAACGAGTGAGATGGTGCGGGATATTAAGACTATATTTCTTTTCCGTTATGATTGCAATATTCATATATTTATTGTAAGGGCAAAAAACTTGGTCATTTTGGAAAATTTTAGAGTAAAAAATTAGCGACCTGGCCCTCCACTTTGAGTCCTTGAGAAACTTGCAACAGGTCCTGGAAAGTCCTTGAATATCCCCAAATTTTCGCTTTGTAAACACGTACTGTCTCTATTCCGGGAAATTCAGTCGTGTAAATGTCCACAACAAATATTAGTCAGTACTGTGCGGTTCACGATGAAAAAAAAAAGAACGCATAGGTTTGTAAAATATTTACCATATTCAGCTTCTTGCTATGGTGTGTAAAAGTACGTGCAACTGCGTTAGTTTAATGAGTTATACGCAGCAATGCAAAGCTGTTTTCATACGCTAGACTGGCACAGATGAAACATTCTTTTTCTGTGAAAAGCGTCATATAAATAGGCAGGAATGGTGATAGAGTGACCGTGGCCTTGCAAGTAGTTAAATAGGTTCTCCGTGAGCGGTCACAACATGGTTTATTTCGACATTTAAGCCAGAGCCTGGCTTCATCAGAAATAAGGGCACAGTTTGATGGTGCCTTGTTTTACACAATATTAAAGAAGAGAGGGTACACAAAGCAAAAAATAACGATCGTGAGGTAGATCCCCCCCCCCCCCCCCAGGCCGTCCCCCTTTAACTTACTTTTTTTTCTACCTTTCTTTTTTCTTTCTCCCTTTACCAACGATCACGTACAAGATGCCCGTGGTGTGCATATACTTCCTTTCACTAACGTATTGTTTCCGACCAGATGGCGCCGCATGGCTCCGGTGATCAAGTGTGTGGAAGAAGAGTTTTTCTAGAAAGTTTAAGCCTTTAACTATTCAGTGCCTTGTGATTGTCTTGCCGTTGAAAGAAGGGCGCCGCGCATTGCCGCAGAGACTGGCAAACGGGCGCAATGTCAATTCTGGCACACTCCTGAATTTACGCAGTAGGGGCGCCCTGACTGCGCTCAGGGTTGCTATTGGACATGTCATGCTTGGCCAAATGGATTAGATAGTAAGGTAGAAACAGAAACAGGCGACAGCTGTACCCAGAAAGAGTAGTTACACCTGGAAGTATTTTCAGTTTTCCAGTGACCGTCGCAGCTGCAGTGCCGTGAACTCAATTATTATTGTCACAATAATAGAGTTCACACACACACACACACACACACACACACACACACACACACACACACACACACACACACACACATATATATATATATATATATATGTATATATATATATATATATATATATATATATTGTTAAGCGGTTTATTGGCGGACACTCAGCGATAATTAACGACAGCGACAGTCAATGCGGGGATCGACTCTCTGCGCGAGCTGCTCTTCTTCTTGTGAAAAGGGCGACCCACTAGAAGGCGCTGAAGAGGACGACCCACTGTTCAAAGGCTTTACCACAACTACCCCGGGTACGAAAAGGGAGCCGCCTGGCGACCTAACAGGTGGTTACAATGAGCGGGTCATGGTAGGCCTTCAGGCGCTCCACGTTAACAATGTCGCGTCCTCGACGACGCATGTCCGAAGATGGTTCGATGGGTTCAATCAAGTAGTTGACTGGGGAAGTGCATTTGACGACACGGTAGGGGCCTTTGTATTTGGGCAATAGTTTTGAAGATAGGCCAGTTGCAGTAGTAGGGATCGAAAGCCAGACGAGCGCTCCAGGGATATATATATATATATATATATATATATATATATATATATATATACATAGATGACGAATACCAACAATAGCACTCTGGTACAGACGCGCATACTAACTGAGCGAGGTTGAGAAGAAAGGAGACAGATAAAGAGCAGCTGACCCCGAGCAAGAGTGCTGTCTCTTGTGCCTTCTTTAACAATGGCACGGCTCCACCCTTGAACCTTGCGGCTAGAGCCATCTCTCTGTGCCTCATAGGCCGCCGCTAGAGCGGATCTCTCCATCATAGAAACACCATTCACGCTTACTCGGCCATGACCTTCACCACCAAATCGCTGCTACAGCTAGCCACTAAATCAACCGTAGACAGCGTCAATGTCTCTAAGGTGGTTTCAAGGTATGACTTGACAAAAACTCGTGCGCATCGAAGAGACGCTGATAAGGCCTAATTCCTTGGCGTACCCCTTAACCGCGAAGACGGCTCGCAGCCTCCTGTTTTCCCGTCAACGCTGTTCATGCTTCCCGCGGCGACAACTTCCTTTTTACGGCATTTTCGACACCTGAGTGGCTGAAGATTGCTACCACAGCTCCGCCTAAAAAAGTCCCGTTCAAGTGTGTACTAGGATAATATACTGCTTCTCGGACATCACCACGGACTCCGCGTGCGAATCACTGGATGGAGCCGCGGCTTTGCGGTGTACGATTACGCAACTCCGCATCAAGGTCAACGCCATGATAGCGACGAGCCCCGCGGTCTTCCACGCAATTTTTCCGGCCATTAGCGCCGCCGACACTATGCTGGACGTAGCTTCCTCACACGACCTGGAGGCGAGGACACCCGAGACAGACAGAGAGCTCCGTGATGTCCTTCTGTGCCTTCTCGCCTGCCATCCAACCATCGCCGGCACTCTGCGAGCTACCGGAATTCTACGGGTTCTAGAACGCTGCCGACGACTGGATGGCGGCAGTGAATGCTCTCGCTGTTCACAATTCGTGGACCGAGCAGAAGAAGCGGAGTATGCACGTGGACCACCTTCGGTATGGTGCCGCGGAGTGACACAGGTATGAAGGCATCAGGCACCAGTCCTAGGCACAATGTAGTGAAGCCTTGATTGCCGCGTTCGGCTGAATTCTCTGCGACTCGAGCAAGTCCAGCTCGATCTTCCCCGAGAAAGAGCTGAGGTACGCCCCACCTCGGGGCTGCACCTGTTGCTGCAGCTCACTTGCAGAGAGCTACAGAGTTGGCCTGATAACGACACAGAACTAAAGCCATGCTCTGACTCTGCCTCAGTATCCAGCGCCACAAAGTCCATGGCAATAGACGAGGGATTTTCGCATCTATATCGATAGAGAAATCTGTACCCAAGCTCGCCATAACTTGAGCCCTCAAAATCCCACGTCGCAGTGGAAGTTTGATCACCTAGTACGCACGTCTCGAAGGAGTCCACCAACATCTTCCCTGACCAGACGAATGTGAATCTACATGTGACTCATTCGCTGGCCAAACGTAAGAGTCTTAATGACCAGCTAAGAGAAGACTTTTCAGAAGACACGAAGGCGTGCGATAAATCGGGTCAACTTCATCGAACACCTTCACGTGCAGCCCAAGTTCTCTGTTGCAACGGCATAAGACAATGATCTCCCACCTTTGCGCAGCGAGGATTCAAGAGCTGCCTACTTGAGAACGTTAATGAGACCATCAGCGATACCTCCGCTAAAGCACCAGCCACGTCTCTGGTCAGCGTGAGAACTTCACGCTACACAGACGCAGAAGTCTAGTAGCACACCCGGGCACCTCTAGAGCTACTGAAAAATGCGCAGACGCCCACATCTGGTGCTACATGTTGCATTAACGAATTCACCAGTTCCTGCCGTGTCTTTTGAAACGGGGTAAGAAAAAGGCAGGCGTTCCACGATCAACATGCGACCATGTCATTTCAGTCAGGACGGCCCCTCAGAACCATCACCAAGGAGATTTGACTACAAAACACAACACTGCAGGGAACTTCGAGTATCACGAGACTGCCTGTTCAGTTCACCAAAGGAAAATCAAACTCGAACGGCTTACTATGAAAAGTCGCAGCGAAGCCAACGTTGTAGGCCACCACGACGCAGTCAATGTCATCCCCCCGGAACCATTAGCAACAAAGGTGAACGCCCCAGGCGACAGAGACAGTGTCGGCCACGGGAGCCAATTTCGACATACTTCCAGTGTGGTGGGGGCCAACCACCAACATGCAGCAAACCCCGCCCATCTGAAGCACTGTCAACTGCTCCAGCTAGCTTCACCCACTGCAGCGTTGTCGTGTCGCCCATCGGCATTGTTTGCACTCACGGCCGAGTAGGATGACGAAGATGGAAATTGGCACTCTGGCAGATACGCACATGCTACCCGAGCCAGGCAGAGGAGGAAGAAGGTAGATAAAGAACAGCCGGCCAACAGCAAAGGTGCTGTCTCTTGTGTCTTCTTTATATATATTGTTAAGGCGTTTATTAGCCGGCAACGAGCGAGAAAAAATTGCCCGCAGCTTCCCTCGGGGGAACACTGAGGAGGATGCGGAGCATATAATTGGTTAACGGGGTGTTAAAGTGCGACTTACTTGGGTCGATGGCTAAATTGGTTAACGTGGTTGTGAAATGGGGTGTTAAATTGCGACTTACTTGGGTCGATGGCTAAATTGGTTAACGTGGTTGTAGGAGGGGGTGTTAAATGAGTGAACACGTACACACGTATGCGAAAGGGCGGCGCTGGTCGAAGGGACGTCGATCATTGTGTTTGTGGATTCGTTGGAATTCATTTCACCGCGACCTTGGACGTCGACGCGCCGTACAAACCAACCGACGAGCGGCAACTGAGCGAGCGAGCGCCGACCTTGAGTATATATACAGCACGACGGTGCATGCACTGTCAGCTGTTGAATGTTCTCGAAGCGCGACGCCACATGCGCGTCCACTGGAGAATCAGGAGAATTGTAGATGTCGAACGCGGTGTGTAGAGGAGGAAGGGTGCACAGATGGTGGAGGAGTGAAGCGCGCGCGGTGTGTAGAGGAGGAAGGGATGCACAGATGGTGGAAGAGTGGGCGACGGCGCGACGGCGCATGCGCGCGCGTCAGCTGTCGAATGTTCGAGAAGCGGTGCGGACGGCGCACTACAAGGCGCGAGTATAAGATGCTCCGCATCTAATATACAATGGCGACAGTCACAGCCAAGCACGGGCTCTCAGCGCGAGCGGCGTCCTTGTTGGGTAGCCCCACTAGAAGGTACTCAAGAGTTCGACCCATTTCATAGTTCGGAGGCTTCGCTACAATTACCCCGGGGTCGAAGAGGGAGCCGCCTGGCGACCTAACAGCTTGTTATTATGAGCGGGTCATAATAAGCCTTCAGGCGCTCCACGTTGACGATGTCTCGCCCACGGCGGCGCATGTCCGAAGATTGTTCAACGGGTTCGATCAGATAGTTGACGGGTGAGGTGCGCTCGATGACACGGTAGGGGCCTTCTTATTTGGGACGTAGTTTGGAAGAGAGGCCAGCGGCAGAGGTCGAGATCGGGAGCCATACAAGCGCACCAGGAAGGAACGTGGGCTCAGAAGTGGTGGAGCCATCACGGATACTCTTCTGCTGCTCTTGCTCTTGCGTCGTAAAAGTCTTGGCAAGCTCGCGACACTTTTCAGCAAGCCTGGCTGTCTCGGAAATAGGTGTACACTCAGATGGATCCGGCGTGTACGGGAGTATCGTGTCCATGGTGTGCGACGGGTGCCTTCCGTACAGCAAGTAGAAAGGTGAAAAACCAGTCGTGCTCTGAGGGGCGGTGTTGTAGGCGTAGGTGACGAAGGGCAGTATATTATTCCAATTAGTGTGGTTGGCAGCGACGTACATAGAAAGCATGTCGCCGAGGGTGCGGTTAAAGCGTTCGGTGAGGCCATTCGTCTGTGGGTGGTAAGCAGTAGTTTTGCGGTGGACAGAATGGCACTCCGTCAGAATGGCTTCGACGACTTCCGACAAGAAGACACGGCCTCGATCGCTGAGAAGCTCTTGGGGTGGTCCGTGGCGCAGTATAAATCGATGCAGCAGGAAGGACGCAACATCGCGCGCAGCAGCCGCAGGGAGAGCGGCGGTTTCGGCGTATCGCGTTAAATGGTCAACGGCAACGATGGCCCAGCGGTTACCAGCCGATGTCAGAGGAAGTGGTCCATACAAATCGATACCTACGCGCCCAAAGGGACGGTCAGGTCAAGGTAACGGTTGTATACTGGCGTGCGACATGTGGGCTGACGGTTTACGGCGTTGGCAAGTGAGGCAAGAGCGAACGAACTGCTGCACATAGCTGTACATCCCGCGCCAGAAGTAGCGTTGTCGAATGCGATGGTAGGTTTTGAATACCCCAGAGTGCGCGCATTGCGGATCAGAATGGAAGGATTCACATATCTCTGACCGCAGACTGCGGGGTAGCACGAGTAACCACTGCCGGCCGTCGGCGTCGTAATTGCGTCGGTGTAGGAGGCCGTCACGAATGGCGAAATGGCGAGCTTGACGACGCAAGGCACGCGTGGATAGCGTTGCGGGTGGATCAGAGAGCATGTCGATGAGCGGGCCGATCCAATTATCCTTTCGCTGTTCGGTAGCGATGATGTCAATATCAATGGCAGAAACAGCAGCCGAGGATACTGAGCAGAGCACATCACCTTCAGGCAGAGGGGAGCGCGAGAGGGCGTCGGCGTCAGCATGCTGGCGTCCGTTGCGGTACAGCACGCGGATATCGTAGTCTTGTAAGCGAAGAGCCCAACGGGCGAGACGGCCTGAGGGATCCTTCAATGATGAAAGCCAGCATAGTGCATGATGGTCGGTGACGACATCGAATGGGCGACCATACAAATAAGGTCGAAACTTTGTAAGAGCCCAGACGATCGCCAGGCACTCTTTCTCCGTGACGGTGTAGTTTTTCTCGGCTCTCGTGAGCGTACGGCTTGCATATGCTACGACATATTCAGGGAATCTGGGTTTTCGCTGCGCCAGGACAGCGCCGAGGCCTACTCCGCTGGCGTCCGTGTGCACCTCTGTTGGGGCTGTAGGGTCGTAGTGGCATAGAATGGGAGGCGACGTCAACAAATGGCGGAGCTTCGCGAACGCGTCGTCGCACTCGGATGACCACGAATTGAAGGGCCCGTTGCTTCCAAGGAGCTTCGTCAGCATGATATGATCGTGGCGAAATTTCGTATGAAGCGTCGGAAGTATGAGCACAGGCCCACGAAACTACGCAGTTCTTTGACAGATGCAGGTTTGGGGAATTCGGCCACGGCCTGAAGCTTGGCAGGATCAGGAAGAATGCCGTCTTTGGACACGACGTACCCCAGTATGGTGAGTTGCCGTGCTGCAAAGCGGCACTTTTTCAGATTTAGTTGTAAGCCGGCATTGCTCACACGTGCGAAAACTTCTTTCAGACGTTGGAGATGCGTGGAGAAATCCGGAGCAAAGAGAATGACATCGTCGAGGTAACACAAGCACGTGTACCATTTCAAGTTGCACAGAACGGTGTCCATCATGCGCTCAAAGGTCGCAGGTGCATTACATAGACCAAACGGCATGACGTTGAACTCGTACAAGCGGTCTGGCGTGACGAAGGCGGTCTTTGGTCGAGCGTCGTCAGCCATGGGTACTTGCCAGTACCCCGAGCGCAGATCGAGAGAAGAAAAAAAATCGGCTCCATGAAGGCTGTCAATCGCGTCATCGATGCGTGGCAGTGGATAAACATCCTTGCGAGTGATCTTATTGAGCCGTCTGTAGTCCACACAGAACCGCACAGAACCGTCTTTCTTCGCAACAAGAACAACAGGAGACGCACATGGACTGTCGGAGGGCCGAATAACGTCGCGTCGGAGCATATCGTCAACCTGATCATTAATTACTCGACGTTCAGCAGGCGACACGCGATATGGACGTTGCCGTAAAGGTGGATGGGCACCAGTGTCGATGCGATGCGTAACAACGGACGTGCGACCGAGAGAACTTCGCCCGACATCGAAAGAAGAACGATATTCTTGTAACAGGTCCAGAAGTTGGGAACGCTGTATGGCCGTAAGGTTGTCAGCGATGAAGGGGCCAAATACATCAGCAGACGACGAATCAGAACTGGAAACAGCATTGATGGTACACGACCTGGGAGCGCGCGTGTCATCGGGTACGTCCAGGACTTGTGCGTCATCGACTGGTTCCACTCTGCCGAGACATTCCCCTCGAAGCAAGGTAACAGCGTACTGGGACGGGTTGGTTACAAAAATAGCAGTGTTGCCTTGGTTGACCTGCACGGTCGCGAAAGGTACTAGCAACCCTTTCCTGCTGCAAGCGCGGTCAGATGGCGAAACAAGTCCATTGGTGTCGGAGAGACCAGCGCAGTAGACAGACACAGCCGTCGTCGAGTTTGGAGGCAGAATCTTGCTCAGTGTCGGGGGACTATATATATATATATATATACATAAGGCTTATATGCAGAAGAATAAGTTCGGTTGCCGCAAGGTTATAAATATGAAAGTAGATGCGCTTTCATATAACAACTGTTTATTGTGGCGATTTCGACGGGAACCCTGTCTTTTTCAAGGCATAATCCTTTGAAAAGACGGGGTTCCCGTCGAAACGTCGGCACAATAAACAGTTGTTATGTGAAAGCGTATCCACTTTCACATATATGTATATATATAAATAAATAAATAAATAAATAAATAAATATATATATATATATAAATATATATATATATATATATATATATATCTATATATATATATATATATATATATATATATATATATATATATATATATATATATATATACTAGCAACCCTTTCCTGCTGCAAGCGCGGTCAGATGGCGAAACAAGTCCAATGGTGTCGGAGAGACCAGCGCAGTAGACAGACACAGCCGTCGTCGAGCTTAGAGGCAGAATCTTGCTCAGTGTCGGGGGACTATATATATATATATATATATATATATATATATATATATATATACATATATATATACATAAGGCCTATATGCAGAAGAATAAGTTCGGTTGCCGCAAGGTTATAAATATGAAAGTAGATGCGCTTATATGTATATATATATATATATATATATATATATATATATATATATATATATAGATATATATATATATATATATATATATATATATATATATATATATATATATATATATATATATATATATATATATGTGACGCTATGCTGAATGGGTGACGTGGCCTGGTTCATACCCCATGTTTATTCTGTTCTGCACTTCCTCTTCATCTACTTCTCCTAACCATCCCTGCCTTCTTACGTCACAGGATTCCCCCTCCCCCCGAAAGATGGTACCGGTTACAAACTACAACAAATTGAAGAAAAGAATAAACAACATAATGGCCAAATTCAGTTTCACGTCCCGATGGAGTTCCACAATCTCACTAAATCTTCAAGGCCGAGGGGGCAGTCCGGTGATTTTTATGACGCCTCTGGTGGACGAGCTTGACTGTTGCGTTCTGGATAGAGTGCGCCACACATGGATACTGGCAATACTGCTTGAACTGTTCTGGGGACTAAGCAAAGTTGGAACGCATTGTTGCATTGGCAGCTCTGATGTCGTCGGGGTTGTATTTTTCGTCGTGAATGGTGCAATCTCGGTGCTTCTTGCTTTCGTGCTTTTTGACAGAATGTGATGAAGTGCCTGAGTGCTTGCGGTGTGCAAGCAGTGCTTCCGCGTCTTTCTCGGCGTTTTCTGTGGTGGTGCAGTCGGTGTAATAGCTGAGGCAGGGAGTGTCTCTGGTGACTTTTTTTTGTGCGAAAGTGTCTGACATCTTGAATTGGTCTTTGGTTTAGAGATCTTATTTTCCGATGTTCTTTTATTGGTGAGTGCGCTTCCGTTGAATTTCGCGTTCGTCGATGCCCTCGTTGCAGTCTCTCTCGTTGTAGCATGAGTTTATGAACTTGGCTTTGCTTGCTTTCCTGAGGCTGCTCAAGAGATGGCTGTAGTGGCGCCCTTTCCGGAATGGGGCATTCATTTCCTTCGGTGTTTGACGCGTCCTGTAGGCAGCTGATGAATGGTGAACTGGTGTCTTGCTTGTCTGGCATAGTTAGTAATGCGTCATCCTTGCTAGCATGCTCTTCAGAGGCTTCGGTGACGGGGTTCATTACGGGCGCTTCCGAAAGACAACTGTGTGCGAGGTTTGATGTATCATGCACTTCTGAATTTGTTCGATTCCTGAATTGGTGAGCTCTGCATGTGGGCACCACAGGTGACATGGCATTACTAGGTTTGAACTGCAGATTTTGGCAAGTCTGTGATGCCGCAGAAATGACACGAAGCTCTTCAGGAGCTTCTTTTTCGCTGTTCACTGCGAGTAGTTCTTGCGCCTGGTAGCGTGCGACGTTCGATGCGTTCGAGCCTTCTGTTTTGTTTGGACTCTCGGGGGTGTGTGCACCGGACGGTGATACATGAACCCGTGCAGAAGGAGCATGGCTCAACTGTGTATTTTCTCGGTGTGTCAACTCGTCTATCGTGAACATGATGTCCTTATGGGGCAAACGGTGAGCGTCAGGAACGCTTGAAGAGCCGCGTGATGGAAAACCGGATGGTGGACTATGTATGCGAGACGAAGCATGAAAGGCATCAGTAGGGTGAGCGACGTCTCGTGTCGTATGTTGGTGCCACGACTTTGGAAATGCCGACTTTCGTGCACGAGGGAGCTGCGCTTGACGGTTGGGTTTTTCCCAATATACGCATGGCCTTCTGTAAGTAAACGCATGTGCCACTTCGTCTTGAGGCACTTGTCGATTCGCGCTGGACTTTCTAATGCTTGAGGACTGCTTAGGAAATTGATGATAGTGTGCAGTTGTCTCTAGATGGTTGGCAATGAGTAAGTCTTGGTCATAGTCATTAAAACGGGTAATCATCTCCTCTTTGATTTTTTGCCATGACTCGTCGTTCTCGAATATGTGAATTAGGTAAAATTTGAATGCCTCACCGGTGACATAGTCGCTGAAGTTCGTAACCATTTCCCGTTCCGACCAAGATGCAGCAGTAGCGTGGAGTTCGAACAGGTTGAACCAGTCCTGTACGGGTCCGTCGTCCGCTGATCCGGTGTACTTGGGGATGTCGAGGTCAGCCGATGGTTCTGTCATGGTGCTGGTCGTTGTCCTCCTAGGCGATAATTCGCTGGTCAATGTACGGTCAGGGCGTCTTCTGGGGAACTGCTTCGATGATGAGTGACTGATGAAGGGGCAGGCAGGTCTCCATCCTGTCGACTTGTGTGACGCTATGCTGAATGGGTGACGTGGCTTGGTTCATACCCCATGTTTATTCTGTTCTGCACTTCCTCTTCATCTACTTCTCCTAACCATCCCTGCCTTCTTACGTCATATATATATATATATATATATATATATATATATATATATATATATATATATATATATATATATATATTTATATACTGAAGAAGTTTTCCAATGAGTGAAACTCACTTGAGAAGAGCAGAGACCCAACTTGTCATAATATATGGTATTATATATGGTGATAAATATGAGGTTGAAACAGAACTTGTAGAAATAACCACTGATAACGTGATATTTCTTCAAATGTCTTCGATTTGGTGACGCCTACGTGCGCAACAAGTTTGTGACATCCCTAACAAGTTTGTTGACGTCTGCAACAACTTTGTCAGGCACACACAAGCCCTAGCCTACAAGGGCAGCCTACGAGCAACCATAGAGTTTTTTCAAACTAACCAAAAGAGATTCCAGCCCTGCGATCTTCCAGTCATCATGAGAATGATGGGAAGTACACAGATTTGCCTAGCCTTTGTGCTCGTAGGTGGCAAATCACACTTGTGGCTTCGTTTATTGTTGTGTTTTCGTTTTGTTTCGAAGAAAACGAACTCCTTTGAAATTCTTGACCCGATTTGAAATGGTAAGCTTAAAAGATTAAGCTGGTGAAGTCTAAGCGCTGAATATCTGCAGTTTTTTTTGCCCTGCGAGAAAACAGATAAAAGCTACACGAGCACACAAGGAGCCAGAAGTACGAAGATTGGACAGATCCGTGTACTACCCATCAATCTCATGCTCGCTGAAGTGCCATTTCTTGCAGCTCACATAGACACTAGCGTGGCAGTTCCCTCTTATGAATGTTTAGAAAGTCTGCGCGAGAACAAGCGGCATCTCCGAGAAGTTCTTTGTTAAGGAATAAGCTTTACTTGATGTACAAATAGGTTCAAGTATTCACCAAAAATACTGTAGGTTAACAGAAATTTTTAACACGCTAGAGCTCCTTTTGAACAGTAGAGTGCGATGGCATATTCCGGTCTCGAGCACATCACCTACTGAACTGCCAGGCAGTTTAGAGAGCCTGAAGTAGGGTTCGTTCATTTTTGATACATCTGTTCCATCTCTGTCTCCCTCTCTAGCCTGTTTCCCGTTTCATTGCATGAATCAACCATGCTGTAAGCAAACGAACGCCTGCGCACTTAACATTGACCGTGCAGAGTATCATTGAGTACTCATTGCAAGCACCATTGTTAAGTGCTCACCACGCCATTATTAGTCATTTTGCGAATAAGCGAACGACCCACCATGCGTCTTTAAAGGAACACTCGATCCAAAGCAGCTGTTCACTTTTTCGATGGTGGTGCCAGGCTCACCTCAGTGTAACAGTGTCTACGGTACTCGGCTGCTGAAACAAAGGTCACGCGTTTTATTCCGGGCTTGGCGGTAGTATTTCAAATGAAGCAAAAAATTATGGGTCTGTGTACTACGCGACGTCAGTGCACATTCAAGAACACCAGATGGTCAACTTTCCCGCAGCAATTCACAACGGCGTCTATAATAATAGTATCGTGGTTTATTGTGCTTTCGGAATGCAACACTGCCGATATTGTAAGGTTTTGTTGCTGATTGTCATTAATTATGCCAAAGCGCTTTGTCATGAATTCGCTTTTAAGACACTCACTCACTGCTCAGATCACGTATTTGCACACCATGTGTGATTCTGCGATTTTTCCACGCAATATATGAAGCGTTTTGTCCTCTGCACTTTTTTGAAAGAAGTTTTAACAAACATGGTGGCGCCGTGGTTGAACACTTACTTGCCACGCAGATAACCTGACTCTTATTCTCACTCGTACCCAGAAACTTTGGTTATTCATTTATTCACATCTATCTCCCCTTCTCGGTCATGAGCAAGATGATTTCTCGCTCGCAACCAACGGCGCCCAGACCAATGCCGACGCCTACTTACCGTGCACACCCCGACAGTGAAGGTGTACATATCACTTTGCACGCTACTAGGACGCGAGTCTTAATTTGTTCATCACAAAACATGTATGTGAAACACCACACCACATTTCTCGGGGAAATACATCATAATTGCTTGACAATGCTTTCCTAGTCTCATAGCAGCGCATTTGGAACGCTGTAATTTCGTACTTTCTTGGCATCATACTACTAAAGTTGCTCGCTCTGCTGGAATCGCAAGAATTTCAGTGTTGCCATAACAAATAACAGTATGACATACTTCCTATTGACAGAGAGAGCGCATGTAATCAACCACGATAAGCGCGTTGTGGCGAGAGCTCACTGCGTGTGTACGGGAGCGGTCCTCATACACAGGCTTTTCTTCTTTCAAATGCTTCTCTCGATATATGAATAACAGCGTCGCTCTTGCCAGAATGCTACTTAAACTCTCTGTATTTAGGAAGAATCTGTTCCAGTGAGTGGTATCGTTGTTTTTATTCTCTTTACGACAGCCTTGAGTGCATATAAATGAATGTGATAGATTGACAACGGCAGCACTTCACTAGGGCCATCTGATGAACTTCGTTAGTAAGGAGCTAAGCATAAAGTGACGAGACATGGTTCGAAATATTTTGTTCAATGCCACAAGCAAAAAAAAAATATAAAAGTGCGTACACTGATATGAAAGGGGTGAGAAGCCAACAATCTCGCAGTATATGCACTGGAGAAATATACGCAATAAGTTTTTTGGGTTATTACACGACAAAGTCTATTTCAGTAGTATCAATTATTGCTCAAGAGACGTACAACGCTATCAAAAAAAATTCTTCATGAAGATTTTGAGGACAACCGTAAACGTGTTAGACATATCTTTGTGACGAGATCCTGTTCAGTAACAAAGCGGTAAAGTTTTCAGAACAATACGTAGGCAGCTGCACTTGATACGTGTGTCTCCCCTCTGCTTTGCGAGATCTGTCGAAGCACGGTACCACGTCTGCCGGCTGCAATATTACTTAGCCGTCACTACTGGCTTCGAGCAATCTGATCATGAGCGTCGCATGGACACGAGCAAAATGATGTTGAAAAACTCTTTAATCAGTTCACATCGCACCGTCAGGGGTTTTCGAATATATGGCGACAGGATCGACCCGAGCAAGATGATGTGGAAAAACAGTGTAATCAGTTGGCATGAAACCCTCAGAAATTCTCAACTATGCGATGGCAGGCACCTTATTTGTTGTCCACAATTTCTACCTAACAATTTTAGCTACCTGTTGAAGTTCTAGGTAATAAAAAGCGATATAAGTAAGACGACTGAACATTCAAGTACAATACCTTGAATAGCGGGATCACAGTGATTGATTATTTACTGTGATCCTAATTATTTGCAGGCACGCGAAGCTCGTGCTTAGATTCACGTAAAATTATCAAAAAATATTGTGTTTAAACTTGCTGCCTTCCACCTATATTATTGCTCTGGCTGTGATAGCCTTCCTTATGCGGGTCACCATAGCAGTTGCAGTGAACTTATCTTACACTCTACCTGCTAATGCAATCGCTCGATAAGGGGAAATAATAAGGGGGTTGGTTTGCTCTTTACAATTAGGCTCACTCATATTTGTCCATACAATTTGCTGCTTATATTTCAGAGAAGAGAGGGCAGACTTTCAAGCCAGTACGGAAAACAAGGTTACAACTGTCTCCGTCAAGACGATACAAGGGCGTATGGAAGTCATTTTCATGTTGGCTATATTCTTACGAAATTAGGTGTTCATGAAGCTGTGAACATAAACTTGTGTATATTGGATGCTTGTGTATATTGAAAGCTTGAAATGCTTTTGTACATTGTGTAAGGACTACCAGTAACCGAATTGCTCAATTTTTGCGCATAATGCCTCTGTATCGGCTTTGTATAGAGCAGAGAACGCATAGCTTGAATTCTTGAAAAAGTAATGAAAGAATAAAATAAAACGATTAACAGTAGCCATTTATAAAAATTGATGCCATATGGTAAACAGCTAACCATTCTAAAATCACTTTATTTATCTTGTACACATCGCGCTGGCAATGCCTTGAATGGTGTATCGGTACAAAAATTATCAGCAACCAGAATTCCCCAGGATGACGTGATCTAGAGTCAGAAAGGAAGTCAGTGGTGTCCTTCCGCATCTGATATTGTCTTTGTTGTTGAGTATATTCCTATGAAATTTGGTGTTCATACGGCTGTGAACATATCTATATAAAGCCTATATGCAGAAGAATAACTTTGGTTGCCGCAAGGTTAAAATAATAAAAGGTGGATGCGCATTCACATAACTGTTTATTCAGCTGACGTTTCGTCAGAGAGCCCCGTCTTTTTCAAGACATAATAATATTTACACATTTTAGTATCTTCTTACAGCTTGTCGAAACAGAAGGGAGGAGGACAACAACAACGAAAAAAAAAACGGGAGGGAAGAAACGCCAGAAAGAAGCAAGGGTGACACGGTGGAATTAAGAAAGGACAGAATCTCAACAGAGTTAGGCCACCGTAAACGAGCAATGCCATATTTGTCAACAATACCTCCCATGCACCCACCCTTCCCCCAAGTGGACAATGTGACCACCATTTTTGTATTCAACCTTCCCGTGCTTTCCGCTGGCTGCTTGCACTCCTTTGAAGTTTACGACAAATCGATGTGCATGTTGGTGACGCCGGAAGACATGAAAGAGGCAGTTTGTGCCGCCGCCATCAATATTCTTTATAGGCATCGACTCCTGCCGTCAGTGAATTAAAAAAAAAGAACTGAAGAAAAAAAAAGAAAAAGAAAAAAGGAGGTGGGGCAACTGTCCCATAACCCGGAACACTTATCTGTGCGCCCCGGCTGTGCTTGAAGTGGCAAACCATTTCTGTGTTGTCAGATGCATACGCTAAGAGCTTTGTTAGGGGGTGTAGCGAATGGGGGTCTACCCGGTCTCTTGTTGTAGCGTGGTGTAACCGGGTGGAGGAAACGAATGCTGACAAAAAGAGGATACGAAAAACAAACAGGTTTATAGCACTATTTACTCATATTTACAGCAAAGAAAGGTTAGGGGTTTCCCAAACCACGAGCGTGGTGGTTGAACCGTTACATAGTTCAGAGTGCCGTCTAGCACTCCGCGGCGTTGTTTTAAACCCTGTCGGGCTCCTGCTTTCCAAGTGGAACACCAATCACACACACAGAACAGGTGAGGGGGACGAGCATGCATGGCCCACGTGAACGAAATAATGTGTCGTGATCACTGCACTACAAGGTGGCGCCTGCGGGGCTCTTCCTCGTCGTGTTTGTGCCGCTAGTCGAGAGGTCCCAAGCTCCTGATAGCATACATCAAAGGGTCCGGCGATCTGTTCGCTCGTTAGCGGGGCGATTTGCGGCGGCCGCCATGGTCTCTTCGAAGGAAGATGCTGTATTTGTTGTCCTCTCTCAACGGTTTACGGCATCGTGGCGACACGACGTCTCACCCTCCGGCCAGCAGAAACAATGCCTGGCAGGCATAGGCAGCCGGCCGGTCGGCTACTTGATTGAGGATTAAAAGAGCTCCCCGTCAGCTCCGGCGCTGGTCACAACAGCTTCCCCCTCGCCAGATGAGTCACTGAGGGCATCAGTCACCGCTGCTGCTCGAAGGGACGACGAAAGGGTCCGTAATTGAAAGTCAGGAACTCGCCTTCACTTGTTGCATGGTCTGGGAAATTGCCGAAATCTTCGACAGCGTCTGGCAGACTGGGCGCCGAAGGGGTTGAGAGCCTACCCAGTAGACCGGCGTACGCACAATGGCGTCTGCCCAGACGAATTGCCTGGCCAAACGTAACAGGGGTAATATTAATGTCGTAATGGGAGGCAAGTGGCAGAGGACTGATGTGATTGTAACGCTGACAGACTGCCTGGGTGTTCATTTATTCCGTTTGTAATTGTGTTGAATTTGTAGACAAAGTAAGATTGGCGTTGTTCCCGTTCTTTGTTCGAAAATTGTTTTCCAATATTGTAACTTTAATGTCATCAAAGCTGTGGCCTTTTATTGTGCGTGTTTTGACAGTTGAATGCCTGGCAGGGAACGTACATGTGCCCGATGGTTGTTGAATCTAATTCTAAACGGCCTGTCTGTCTGACCCACGTATTCCATGTTACATACCCCACATTTCAGAAGGTATTTGACGTCATCTGAGTCAGTCATTTGCACCTCTTATCCTGTGCCTAAAATCCGAGTGTGTGTTTTCCGCCACTATCGTTCTCTGCATGTATTTGCGTTCTTTGAATCTGCTTTTTCCGCAACAGCGACACCCTGTTTGACGTTTCACCCCTATCTTTGTATTTATCAAATGATCCTTTACACTTTTCAGCCGACTGTATACCACATAGAAAGGAGAAGTGAAGATTTTGGATAGTCACACGCTCTGTTTCAATGTGTTAAAGTGTTTTCTTAGGACCCTATTTATGTTCGGTGGGTTGCTCGTGAAAGTTAATAGCAAATGTTTGTTACGGTGCTAGTCGACATCTTTCTGGTGGTGTAGAAGAGTCTGGTGGTCCAGATTTTCCGCTTTTTTGATGGCGTCATTATTGATAGCTGGCGGGTATTCTTGATGAAGGAGTACTTCGTGCATATGTGTGCTGTTTTGGGGGAAGTCCTCGGTGCGGGAGCAGATTCATCGGATTCTGTGTGCTTGGGAATAGAGAATGCTGGTCTTGTAGTGTCGCAGATGGCAGCTTTTGAAGTGCAGCTATTGTTGCCGGTCCGTAGGTTTTCTGTGTACGCTAGTTACCAAGGCACCATCTTCTATTCAAATAAGTAATCAAGGAAGCTTATTTTAGTGTTAGAGTAGGAGTGAGTAAAAAAGATGCTGGGATGCACTTGGTTGAGTGCCTGTATGAGTTTAAGCAGCTCGTTTTCCGAATTTCTCCAAACCACGAATATATTGTAGCGATGCTGAGGCAGACAGGCTAAAAAAAAACAAGCAACTTTATTAGGGCGAACTTGTGCCCACAAGTCTAATGACTATGATCGCCGAGTCCGAGTAGCCGAGAGGCACAGATTCAACTAACTGTCTCTTCCTCGTTGTTCGAGCGCACGAACGCGTGGCGCATGCCAGCCGGGTCTTGCTGGTGCTCTTGCCATGATGATTGCGGCGGGCTACTTGGACGTGGCCAACCTGTCGCGGCAATATCGTCTAGGTACCGTGTATGGATTAAAGATTCGATATCACAAGATGAAAGAAAATAAACTCTATATGATGCATGAACATGTTGGCGTAGTCTGGGGATTCTCGTACCCATGGCCGTGCCGTTGATTTGAAGGTAGTACTCATTGTTAAATTCAAAGCTGTTCAATTCGAGTACAAGTCTCATTAAGATTTCAATTACTTCTTGTTTGGATTCGCGATAGGGTTGTGGGTGCCATATGATTCAACAAGCGCTTTTACACCATCGTCATGTGGGATATTTCTGTAGAGTGAACATATAATGTTACGAGGATTGAGCCATCTGGAATTTTCACGCCTGATATTTCCCAAAGATCATCGTTCCTGTCACGCAAGAATGGTTCATGTGTGGGTGGTATGTGTTTGATAAAAGAGTCAATATTGCTGGAAATGGGTTCTGTTAACATTCCCGTGCCTCATATAAAGGGTGTGCCAAGGTTTCCCTCCTTATGAATCTTCGGCAGCATGTAAAAGCGTCGGGGCGCCGAATGTACCAAAGTAAAAGCCTTTTGAAGCTTTGAACTAAGAGCGCCTTCACGTGTGAGATCCTCTAGAGTTGTTACAATGATCATTTGGTGCTCGGTGGTAGGGTCCGATTCGAGGTGCTTGTAGAATTGTTTGTCATTTAGTTGTCACCTGCCTTCGTCAATGTAGTTTGATCGATTGAGAACAACAATCGTGCCTCTTTTTTTGTTGCTTTAATGACGAGATCTTCGCGGTTGCTCAACGCGAGTAGTGCCCCCCTTTCCTTGATATGTTATTCATACTTGGTTTGTGCATCTTGTACGCATGTATGCTATCTTTCTGAACCATGTTTATGTAGAAATCCAGATGACGATGTCTGTTAGCGCATGAGGTTGATTGCCGTTCGATTACCCCACGCAATAGCGACTTATCTTTTTGGGATTAATCGATGAAATATTCCTCCAACCGTAAATTAGTTCAAAGTCATCTAGGTATTTTAGAAGCCTGAAATCATCGTATTTTCCATGGGCAGGGCAGAATGTAAATCCGTATGTTAGTACCCTAAGTTCTTCGTTGCTAAGTTCGGTAAATGAAATGGTAATAACGTTTGGTTCTTCGAGGTGTGGTGCCGAATCTTTCTGAACAAGAGGTGGCTGCGTATTTTTATGTAAGCAGCAGTGGGTATAGCTTGTGGTGAAACACACTCGTGCGAATTTATTTCTCTTCAGTTTTTCTGTTTTCTCAGTTTTTTTGTGCTCGAATACGTCGAGCTCTTCAGTCTCCCACTCCGAAAGAGGATTCTTCTATACTGCTCATCGTCTATCAGAGCATTTAAAGTCTTTCTACAGTGTTCAATGGTGACCTTAGTTAGCTCGTGTGGTGTGATCAAGAGTTTTGATCCACTGTTTCATTTCCCCTTAGGCAAAATTATGCATCAATAGTGCTAGCGACAAGCGCAACCCCTTCGGAGCCGGACTTGCCAGTACATATTCTTCGAGGTTACGCACGTGAAGTTCAGGCTGTATCTGCTTGTCAGCCACTTTTCTTAGTTTAAGAAAATTTGAACCTGTTTGGTGGTGTAATTCATCTGAAGCGGACTGTGTTTTGCCTATTCACACAGCTAGTGTGTCACTTTGCACAGACACGGCAAGTAGAACCACAAGGTACCTGGAGGTTGTACCTGGCTTGGATCGGAGCTCCGTCCTGTTGTGCCTCTCGTGACGAGCTGGCCTGTACGCCACTGCTGTTGGCTGCTGCTGGTTGCTGATTGCTCTTGGCTAATGTTGGCTGCCGATTTTTGCCGCTCGGGGATGGTTGATTCTGGCTACTGGTTGCTGTTGATTGTGGTAGAGCTGTTCATTGTTGCTGGCCCAGATTAACCTGCCTCGCCTTTTCAGTGTGTGTCTTTTAGGCGTCTCCGAGAGCTGTGGTACGCGTGATGGCGTTCGCGCACTCCGTAATGAGGACCTCGACGGGATCTGCTGACCTGTAGAATGGGTAGCGGCTGTTTGTGGGGCCACTTGGAAAGAGAAACAAGTAGCCCCAGAAAGAGCTGCACAAAAAGATCAATTTAACAACTATACAGCATCTCAACCATGAAGGCGCCATTGATTCAAAGCTTCAAAAGGCACCTACTACGGTACATGTGGTGCCTGGTCATTTTTACAAGCTGCCGAAGATGCATAAGGGGGGAAACCTTGGCAGACCCATTATATCAGGTATGGGAACGTTAACCGAACCCATTTCCAGTTATATTGACTCTTTAATCAAAGACATACCACCCACACATGAGCCCTTCTTGCGTGACACGAACTATTTCCTTAAAGAAATATCGTACGTGAAAATTCCAGGGGGTGTATTGCCCGTAACGTTGCATGTTAGTTCAATATACACAAATATCTTTCATGACGCTGGTGTAAGGGCTCTTTTTGAATCAAATGCCACCCACAACCCTATCGCATATCCAAGCAAAAAAGTAATTGAAATCTTAACGAGACTTGTACTAGAATAGAAGAGCTTTGAATTTAACAATGAGTACTACCTCTAAATCAACTGCGCAGCATTAGGTACAAGAATAGCCCCAAGCTACGCTAACATATTCTTGCACAATATAGAGTGCAATTTTCTTTCATCTAGTGATATCAAACCTTTAATCTATAAACGGTATTTAGACGATTTATTCCTCATTTGGGCACATTCAGAAAACGAGCAGCTCAATTTTATACAGGCCTTTAACAAAGTGCACCACAACATCTATTTTGCACACTCCTACTCTAACACTGAAATAAGCTTCCTTGACGTACTTTTTCAAATGAACGATGGTGTGTTGGTAACTAGCGTATACAGAAAACTTGCGGGCAGGCAACAATGCCTGCACTTCAAACGCTGCCACCCGCGACACTGCAAGACCAGCATTCCTAATTCGCAAGCACACTGATTCCGACGAATCTGCTCCCGCATCGAGGACTTCCACAAAAACAGCACACAAATGCACGAAGTACTCCTTCATCAAGAATACCCGCCAGCTATCATTGATGACGCTATCAAAACAGCGGAAAATCTTCATCACCAGACTCTTCTACACCATCAGAAAGATGTGGACCAGCACCGTAACAAAAATTTGCTAATAACTTTCACTAGCACCCACCGAACATAAGCAAGGTCCTAAGAAGAAACTAACACATTGGAACATAGCATGTGACTATCCAAAATTTTCTCTTCTCCTCCTTGTGTAATACACAGGTGGCCGAAAATACAGAGGATCATTTGATAAATTCAAAGATAGGTGTGAAACGTCAAACAGATTGTCGCCCTTGCGAAAAAGCAGATGCAAAGTATGAAAACGCCTGCAGATCCTAATAGTGGCAGAAAGCACCCACTCGAAATCTAGGCACAGGATGTGAGGTGCACTGGGCCGTGACTCGGATAACGTCATTTACCTTCTGGAACGTGGGGTATGTAACATGCAATACGTGGGCCAGAGAGACACTCTATTTAGAATTAGATTCAACAGCCATCGGGCACATGTACGTTCTCTGCTAGGCCTTCAACTTTCAAAGCTGAGTACATTAAAATACCACAGCTTTGATGACATCAGGGTTACTCTATTGGAAAACATTTTTCGAACAATCACAAAACGGGAACAATGGGAATCTCATTTTATCTACAAATAAAAACTATTATAAACGGAATAAATAAAAAACCAGGCACTTTGTCAACGTTACGATCATAAAACACGCAAGAACTTCTCACTAATCACTCCTCTGCCCCTAGTCTCTCATTACGACAATATTATTACCCCCTAACAAAGCTCCTAGCGTATGCATCTGACAACAGAGAAATGGTTTGCCACTTCAAGCACAGCCGGAACGCACAGATAACTGGTCCCGGATTTGTTACAGTCCCCCCACCCCCTTTTTTTCTTTTCTTTTTTATTCTACTACTTTTTATTCACTGACATGAGCCAACGCATATAAAGAATATTGATGGCGGCGTCACAAACCGGCTCTTTCGTATCTTCCCATGCCACCAATAAGCAGACCTATTTGTCGTTAACTTCTAAGCAGCGCAAGCCGCCCGTGGATTGCGCCGGAAGGTGGAATGGAAAAACGGTGGTCACGTTGTCCACTTGGGGGAGAGTGAGTGCGTGGGTTGTGCTGTTGACAAAGATGGCATTGCTCGTTTGTGGTGGCCTTACTCTGTTGAGATTTTGTCCCTTCCCAATCCCCCCTGTCACTGTTGCTTCTTTCTAGCGTTTCTTCCTCCCCGTTTTTGTTTTTGTTGTTATTAATTTTCTTCTGTCCTCTTTCCTCCTGTCTCGAGAAGCTATAAGACACGAAATTGTGTAAATAATATTATGCCTTGAAAATGACGGGGCTCCCGTCGAAACGTTGGCTGAATAAACAGCTGTTATGTGAAAGTGCATCTACTTCTATATATATATTTATATATATATATATATATATATATATATATACATATATATATATATATAGATATGTGACACTATGATGGTTGGGCGACGTGGTCTGGCTCACACGCCATCTTTTTTCTAAAAGCACTTCTTCCTCCTCGGCTTCTACCAACCATCGCTACCTTCATACGTCACATGATTCCCCCTCCCCCCGAAACAGGGCATGAGTTACAACTTACAAACAAGAAAAAGTAAACAAGGAGTGGCTTGGAAGTCACCAATGTCAAAATAAAGAGGTAGTCTCACAAATTTTAAAATGCACGTGTTGTCTTTTTCGTCGCTAAGACTTGAGGAGAGAGTGTGGCAGTCCGGTGATATCAATAAGAGATCTGGCGGGCGAAGCTGATGGTTGCGTCCTGGATAACACAACAATGCTTTGGACGTGGAGACTGATGAAATAGCTGGCATTATTGCGAAGAGTGGACGCTGTTTGAAAGTGTTGCAGTAGATCGGTCTTCGGCGTCGCTGTCTTTGCTGCGTGCGTGTTCGTTGTCGTAAACTAATGGGATGGTGTCTGAATCCTTGCGTGGTGGAACTGGTGACTTCTTGTCTTGTTCGGTGTTTCTTGAGGTTTCGGAGCTGTAAACTTAGGCACAGTCTCGATACTTTGTGCCAAATGCGTTTCTGGCGCCGATCCTTCATGCGAAGTTGCCTCGCTTCTTGAATTTGTTTTAAGAGGCTTGCTTTGTGTCGTCGTTCTTGTTGGTGTGTCCGTTGGAGTGTCTGTGATTCACGGACTTGCTTTTGCTGGCGTTGCTGACGTTGCTGTAGACCATATTGCGGTGGAAGGCCTTCTTGAACATCACGCTGGTTTTCATGACAACCTAATGGGGTATCCAGTCGGCAGCTGGTAGTCTTTGAGCAGTTGTCATGCAATTTAGGCAATGAAGATGATGCTTCAGAGTTGATAGAAAGTTCTTCAGAAGCTTTTTCTGCACTGTTCACTACGAGAGGCTCTTGCGCATGGCAGCGTCTGACGTTCGATGTTCCTAGCCCTTCGGTGTTGCTTCGACTGTCGAGTGTGTATGCACCGGGCGGTGATGCATGAACCCGTGCGGAAGGAGCATGGCTCAACTGGGTATTTTCTCGGTGTGTCAACTCGTCTATCGTGAACATGATGTCCTTATGAGGCAAATGGTGAACGTCAGGAACGTTTGAAGAGCTGCGTGATGGAAAACCGGGTGGTGGACCACGTATGCGAGACGAAAAATGAAGTGCATGAGGTGGGTAAGCAACGTCTCGTGTCGTGTGCGGGAGCGACGACTTTGAAAATACCGGCTTTCGTGAAGGGAAACCTGGTGGAAAGCTACGTTTCTTGAGAAATAAGCGTGGACTGTGACGGCCGCGTGTGGTTGTATGCAGATGGCCGGTAATGAGAAAGTCCTTGTCGTAGTCGTTAAAACGGGCAATCATCTCTTCTCTGATATTTTGCTATGATTCGTCGTTTCCGAATATGTGTCTCAGGTAAAACACAAATGCCTCACCGGAGATGTAGTCAGTGAAGTCGGTGATCATTTCCCGTTCCGACCATGATGCAGCGGTGGCATGGAGCTCGAACAGGTTGAACCAGTCCTGTACGGGTCCGTCGTCCGCTGATCCGGTGTACTTAGGGATGTCAAGGTCGTCTGATGCTGCTGTCATGATGCTTGGTGGTCTTGGCGGTCCGCGTTCTTCTGTGGTCCGCGTTCGGTCACTACGTCTCGCTGAGGTCTTCGATGACGATGGCCGGGCGATGAAGTGGTTGCGAGGTCCTCATCCTGTCGGCTCGTGTGACGCTATGATGAATGGGCGACGTGGCCTGGCTCATACGCCATGTTTTTTCTAAAAGCACTTCTTTCTCCTCGGCTTCTACCAACCATCGCTACCTTCATACGTCACACACACACGCACACACACACACACACACACACACACACACACACACACACACACACACACACACACACACACACACACACACACACACACACACACACACACACACACATATATATATATATATATATATATATATATATATATATATATATATATATATATATATATATATGTATATATATATATATATATAAAATAAGCGAAAGAAGTGTATACCTAAGGGCTCGTTTTTCTGTGTTTTAACACAATATTATTGAGATCTAACAGACAGTAATGCCAAGGAATGTACAGGGGAAGTTATCTGAAGCAATGGAATGTAAATAAGAAGAAAGAAAAGTGGACAAAAAAATAACCAGCCGTGAGCAGGAATCGAACCTACGACCTTCGAATAACGCGTTCGATGCTCTAACCGCTGAGCTACCACAGTGGCCTTCCCTCCATCCACTTTTTTGGGTTTATATGTGAATTTAGAAGTTATTCGAAGGTCGTAGGTTCGATTCCTGCTCACGGCTGGTTATTTTTTTCATCCACTTTTCTTTCTTCTTATTTACATTCCATAGGTTCATTAACTTCCCCTTTACATTCCTTGGCATTACTGTCTGTTAGATCTCATTTATATTGTGTTAAAACACGGAAAAACGAGCCCTTAGGTATACACTTCTTTCCCTTATTTCATTGAATGAGGGTCTCGTACTGGCAGACTTGGTGTGTTCAGGTTGTATTCGAGGGACTATTGATCAGCTGCCCGCTCATAAGTTCACGTGCTACGTGACGCCAAACATGCGCATAAAAGAGTGTTTTCACAATCGTCGCTTGGCTTATAGATGGCGCTGACTGTCACTCCTACTTCTAAATTCACATATAAACCCCAAAAAGTGGATGGAGGGAAGGCCGCTGTGGTAGCTCAGTGAATAGAGCATCGAACGCGTTTTTCGAAGGTCGTAGGTTCAATTCCCGCTCACGGCTGGTTATTTCTTCATCCACTTTTCTTTCTTCTTATTTACATTCCATTGGTTCTAATAACTTCCCCTGTACATTCCTTGGCATTACTGTCTGTTAGATCTCATATATATATATATATATATATATATATATATATATATATATATATATATATATATATATATATATATATATATATATATAAGGGAAAGAAGTGTATACCTAAGGGCTCGTTTTTCCGTGTTTTTAACACAATATTAATGAGATATAACAGACAGTAATGCCAAGGAATGTACAGGGGAAGTTATTAAAATCAATGGAATGTAAATAAGAAGAAAGAAAAGTGGATGAAAAAATTACCAACTGTGAGCAGGAATCGAACCTACGACCTTCGAATTTTTTCATCCACTTTTCTTTCTTCTTATTTACATTCCATTGATTTTAATAACTTCCCCTGTACATTCCTTGGCATTACTGTCTGTTATATCTCATATATATATATATATATATATATATATATATATATATATATATATATATATATATATATATATATATATATATATATATTTATATATATATATTCAATATTGAGGGCTTTTAGCCATATTTCGCATATTCAATGAGAATAATGGCTAAGAGCACGAAAGATTTAAGGTTATCATGCTGTTTCTTCACCAAGTGTTCAAACTCCATTAGTCACTTCATTGTAGTGAGTAATGCTATTCACTATGTATAACCACACGAATCACAGGCATTTCAAAATATATCGTAAAGTGTGGTCATAATGATAAGTGGCACTGTTTTCACATACTTAAAATAGTATAAAAGCTTGTAGATCTGACACCATGAGCACAATATGACGAGTTTGAAGAAAGGTAAGGTTGTGTTGAAGTCTAGGTTGCTAGTTTGCTTGAAGCACTAATGATATGGGTCTTTTGTCAATAGTGCTTGTAATGCAGAAGAGTTTCGTGTGAAATAGTACAAACCTGTCACCCCTGATTGTTAGTTTCAAAATACCACTTTTGAGATTGTTTGTCGTGGAGAAAGCTTGCTCTCCCAGAGAAGATAACGTGGTCCACGAGGTAACCTAAATATACTTGGCTGAAATTAATCGGCATGAAGATTTAGCAGTGAATTTTCGAAATGTTAGCAGAGAAGCAAGCCTCCAGAGCCTCTGGAGAAGCAATAAAGTTTGCCATATTTAACTGCGTTTAAAATGGCACGTTGTTTAGGAGCTGTTGCTAGAGTAAATTTACATTTATCGTGACTTTTTTATCCTTGAATTTCCTGATTAGTCGTGTAGCATCTATAAAGCTTGTGATGAAAACTTTTCATGTCTTTTTTCTTGAAGTTTTGATTTCCTTTGAATTACAACATACTTTTAATTTTCACAGCGGGGAATTCAGAGGAATAACACCCTAAAATGCAATAGGTACAGCGTTTGCGGTACCAACTGTCCCCAATAACCTGCCAGTCTCGGTTGGTCCCCTAAAACGTGGTGGAGCCTTATTTCACATTTGAATACTATTGATCTTTAGTAATTCTAGGTTAGCTTAGTATACGTGGCTTTCCAACCTTCATGGTTCGCCACGGAGGCTTCTGTGTTGGCGGTTTGCTTTGTTTCGCTTGTTGGTTTCGCCTCTCTTCGAGTCCATTTTGGCTTTCACGTGATAGAGCTCCATGTGTAGGTGCGCATGGATCTAAATTATTCTTGGTACACCATATATTTAGAACATTTTTGGGATTGAATTTTGTGCTACCGTACTGCTTTGTAGCCTTGCTGTTTTGCGTATTAGTTCAGAAAACGTGGAATACCCATTAGACTCATACGTATAAGAATGGTAAGTCTTCCGCAGTCTAACTTGATGGTCTTACTCATGATTTTATGTGCCTATTTATAAAAAAAAATATTCGTTTAACAGCCTCAGCTCGTGACACCTGTGTGTTTATGTGAATTTAGCTGTGCTACTGAGACTTACTGACAACTATTACGTAAACTGCTACCTTAAATTTGAAAATACCTCGAAATGCTACAGACCCATATATCTGCATTGGTCTACCATAATATCACCATTTTCCCAGGGCACAATGAAAGAATTGGCATCAACGTTTTCATAATTAACGAAGACCAGAAAGTGTGGATAGGTTCAACCGGGAGTTGCATTGACAAATCAAGAGAAAGTTTTGCGCGGTAGCCCAGTCATATCACAAGACAGCTCGACCCACAGCTGGAGAAGGCTTCAATGGCTCATATTTAATTCTTCGAGTTTGGCGCGGTAAATGAATTGTGGTTAACCTCCTGTTGTGGAACTGCGGAAAGTGGCCACAGGAGGTATGTGGAGAATGCAGACGTCTCGGCCGTATATTATGGAACATCATCGTTGTCGTTAGCGCCGTGGAAGTCCCGTGAGCAGGCAGTATGAATACACCCCGTAGCACACATTTTCAGGCACATAAAGCATGTCGCGGTGCAACATTTCATCGGTGGGAACGGTCGAGTCGACTTGTTCTCTACATCGTCCGCCGTTTTGCCGAGTAAATTACGCAGCTATGGAAACAAAAATGTACTTGTCAACTATGTCGTATTCTGCAACCTACTGTCAATGTATTATGTAATATATGTTATCCGTTTATTGGCATAATAAATTAGGAGGTTTGAAGTGCTCTTGAGTGCTCTGAAAACTGGCCGAACGTTTTTTTTGTAGAATTCGAGTACTCAGACTACCCTTGGTAAGATCTTTGGGAGTGTGCCATCGAGACTATGAGACCTCGCGATCATCATGACATCTAAGTGAATGCGTGTCACAATGTATCTGGGAAGGTGGTTCGCATGACACAAACTGGTTACCATATGGCGACTGGCAGGTGACAGCGCGAGCGCGCATTTTCAGAACTTTGGCAGGGAACATCACCTGGCACCCAATGCCTCCTGCAAGTGTGTTCTTTATTGCGTTTTTGATCTCGTGTGCGGCGAGTGCACGTCTACGAAGTCTTAAATGCACCTTGTCAAAAATCAAATGTAAGAAACATGTATGATGTTGTTACAGCAGCTCGCCAACGAATGCATTGAAGCAAGTAGCTCAGAAGACGGTGACAACAATTGCTAGGTATTTCAGTTCCGCTGCTGAAATATTCTTCACCAAATTAGAGTGGTTTTGATTGTAAACTTCTAGATTTGTAACATAATTTCTCGTTAACATGTTATAATACATTAGGTATACATTAGGTGTTATCCCTTCTATTCATTGCTGTCTTGGCCAATCACCGGAGTGGGTGTGAGCCATACATATAGGTCATATTCATCGACATCTTCATGATGTGCTAAGCTCAGGAGGTTGTAAATCTAAATTTCTATAAACACAGGTCTGCTCAGGAGGGGGACGCTCTAGGTGCCGACCAGTGCGGACGCGCGAAGATCGGCTCCTGCTTTCAAGAATGCTTTCCTGTGGTATTCACGAATTTGTCGCCGAGTTTTTACTTTCATCGTGTGCCTAAGTTCTTAAGAAATCAGCAGATACCACCTTTGTGCTGGTGAGTGGAATTTTAAACCGCTTTTTGGGACATTTTTACACAGCAACGCCACCGGGGGATTTAGGCCTAACTAAGGAGGCGATTGTCGCCGATGCGCCGGCCCGGCGCCAACGCGACTCAACGCTCTGCGCGTTCCAGTATCTGCAACTGAGAATGGAATACCAAGTAGAGGGAGAGGACATCTCTCCAGAGGATTGCACGGAAGAAATGGGTTGGAAGGAAGCCGAAACGAGACGCTCAAGGAATAAGCAAGCCGCGGTTAGCGTTCCTGCTGCCAAGGGTTCGACCGAGGCCGGCGTTGCGGGAGACGCTCGAGCCAGTCGTAGTAGGTATGACACCAAGCATACAATCGTGCGAGCTGGACGCATGCCGCCACTACCTAAGGTTTTCAGCAAAATTGTGCTACGACCACGTGGAGGAATAAATATCTCGAGAATTGGCACTGGAGCCGTGGCAGACGCGATAGTACTGGCGGCCGGCGTCAAAGAGGAAGAGGCCATGCAGGACATCATCTGTTCCAACTTGCAGCAGAACATTATGGTGGCAAGCACTCCGGACCAAGACAGAGCTTCAAGATACCTCAAGGTCAAGCAAATTGACATTGGAGGCAAAGTTTTCGAGGTTAGCGCGTACGCCGCGGCACCCCACGACACTTGTAAAGGAGTGATTCGCGGGATCCCCGTAAGCGATACTCAGGACATTTTGACCCGAAAGATTGTGAACGGGAACAACCCGCTCGCGCTGCAGGCCAAGAGAATCAAGAACACCGGGACAATCATCATAGCGTTCGAAGGACACAAGGTGCCCAGATTCGTGAGATATGGACCTTCACTTTTGCAGTGCTCCCTTTACTGCAAGAACATCGATATTTGTTACGTCTGCGGAAAGCTGGGACATCGGGCTGACGTCTGTCCGAACCCAGCTGAAACAATCTGCAGAGGCTGCGAAATCAAGAACCCAGATAGCCTGCACCAGTGCAATCCAAGATGCAGGCTGTGCGACGGTCACCATCCCATGGCAGACAAGGAGTGCAAGAACAGGTTGTTAGTGCCATACGTCGTCAGACGCAGACGTTGGGAAAGATCGCGAGCAGCCGCAGAAGCCCGGGACGCATCAATCACGTCGAGTCCAGACATAAATGACAAGCAGCTTATTCCAGCCTACGGGACCCAGAGCATCCAGACTACACAAGAACAGGAAAGGCGGCCCCACTCCAGGGGGAGGTCGCGTTCCAGAAGAGGTTCTAGACCCAAGGCCCGTTCCCAATCACGGGGGCGCTCGAGTTCTCAAGGTCACCATGAGGGTCGGGATCAGCCTGGGCGGCACCCGAATGGCCAGCTACCTGGCGTTCAGTTCGAGATCACGGCTTCACACCCGGGGAGGACGCCTGCAGTTACTTCGAAAGGCAGCTGGGCTGAGCGAGTGCGCAACGGCGGGGCAGAGGTGATGACAGGTAAGCTGCCAGAGCATGATAGAATTGCACAGCTAGAGCAAGAAAACGCGAGACTTACAAAATCAAATGAGAGGCTATCAGCTGAGTTAAAGGAAATGAAAATTCTTCTCACTAAGCTAACCAGCGCGCAATCCTCACAGCCAATGCCTCAGCCAGTTGATGTCCCTGTGGCTGAAAACGTGGGGGACTCGAGAACCGCGAAAAAGAGGGCAGTCATGGCAGAACACGTGGAAGCCAACCAAACGACCATGTCAGATATGAAAGAGGTGTTTGACACGCTCAGCAAAGTAGTAACCAATCTTAGCGAGCAGATGGGTAGGCTAAAATCAAGCGTGGCGGCACTGGAAGAGCATATGACTTTGCGCATTACAAAGGTCGAAGCATATCTGCACAACACAGCAAGGCCTCCTCATGCACCAAGCTCTCCCCTTCGGCCGCCAATACTAGTGGTACCAAACCTGTCGACAGGTGCAGCATCAGGCTCTGGCCACCCATGTAATAACCATGATGGCAGCGCTACGTGAAGTATTTCGTATCTGGCAATGGAACTGTAGAGGTTACCTTAAAAAGAAGGCAACCCTGCAGCAGTATATCAGGAGCAGCCAAGAAAAGCCTCATATTATATTATTACAAGAGACCCTTTCACCGCAAGCAACGTTGCCTGGATTCCGGCCTGTAATAGGGGATACTGAAAGGAGGGGAGTCTGCACCTTCGTATGCAACAAACTAACGCACGTAACCCATGACCTCAAGATAGAAGCAGGCCGATTGGAACACGTCTTGGTAGAGATCGTGCCGGGTACCAGCAACCGTCAGAGCATTTTCATTCTTAATATATACAGCAGTCCAAAGGAACAAAAGCAAGGGTTCAAGACGGTTCTAAAGAAAGCTGTTAATATCGCCGGGGAATGTCCACTCGTCATAGCAGGTGATTTCAACGCCCCTCATCATACATGGGGTTACAAGTACAACACTGGGAAAGGAAATCGACTTTGTCAAAGTGCCAGTGAACTTGATCTCACCCTAATCACAAACCCCAGCCTACCAACAAGGCATGGTACATCTTGCTGCAGGGATTCCACCCCGGACCTTACATTTGTAAGGAACATCAAGAAGGCCCAGTGGATGAACCTTGCTGTAGACCTAGGGAGTGACCACTGCATTCTTGCCACTACCTTCTCCGTGGAGCGTAAAAAGCAGAGAGAATTCCACTTCACAGACTGGGATAAGTTCAGGAAGATAAGGATGGAAAGGGAACAAGATGGCCTCAGACAAGGCTTGGAGCAGTGGGTCAAACAGATTAAAGATGACATCAAATCCGTCTCCTCCACCATTACCACAGATCTTCCGGTTGAAAGAATGGATAGCCGGCTTGCTCATCTTCTTGAGGCAAAGCAAGCACTACTGAACCGTTGGAAGGGTCAGCGCCTGAACCGAAGACTGAGGAAGAAGATAGCTGAGGTAAACAGATCAGTCGAGGAACATTGTCGCGCACTATCGAGGCAGCAATGGGACGAAATCTGCAACTCCGTCGATGGTCAGATGCGCAATGGCAAGACATGGAATATGTTAAAGCATCTCCTCAACGAAAACACCACCAAAACAAATCAAAAGCATGTTATCGCTCGAATTTTGCATAAAGAGATAGGGCGCACTACAGAACAGCAAGTTGTCCAGCAGCTCGTGCATAAGTACCTCCCAATCAAAAGAGGATTGGCACCACCAAGTAGACAGTACCAGGGCACGCCAAATCCAGGTCTTGAGGGCGACTTTAACATCGAGGAGATCAGAAGAGCCTTGCATGATCTCAATGACAGGTCGGCCCCTGGCCCGGACGGTATATCAAACAAGGCCCTGCGTAACCTTGATGACGATTCAATTGAAACCCTGAAGGATATGATCAATTCAGCATGGAAAGAAGGCAGGGTGCCAGAGCAGTGGAAGCTGGCCAGCACGATCCTTATTCCTAAGCCAGGAAAGCCCCCTAACTTGGACAACATGAGGCCAATATCCTTGACATCATGTATCGGCAAGGTCGCAGAACATGCCATACTGCACAGGATAAACAAGTACTTGGAAGATAACAACATATATACACACAATATGGTTGGATTCAGGGCAGGGCTATCCACACAAGATGCATTGAAGCTTATCAAACACCAGGTCATTGACAATGAAACCAGAGACGTGAGAGCCATTCTGTGTCTAGATCTAGAAAAAGCGTTTGACAACATCCACCACTCATTCATACTCGAAGCAATTTCCAAGCTTGGTCTAGGGAAAGCCTTCTATGACTACGTATGGTCCTTTCTCACAGATCGGAAAGCCGTGATGAAGATTGCAGATATCGAGACCGCAGAAATCGAACTAGAAGCAAGGGGCACGCCACAAGGGGCAGTGATTTCACCAATGCTGTTCAACATTGCCATGATTGGACTGTCAAAGAAATTATCGAGCATTGAAGGATTGGAGCACAGCATCTACGCAGATGACATTACCATCTGGTGCACAGGTGGAAGCGAGGGGCAGATTGAGAGCGCTCTGCAAGAGGCGATTGACACCGTAGAAGACTACCTTCGCCCTTCCGGGCTCAAGTGCTCCTCGAGTAAGTCAGAACTTTTGCTTTATCGGACTGCACGCCGGGGACCAAAGCCCAGGGGATGGAAGCCGTTAAACCAGATAGACATCCATCTCCGTACAAATCAAGGGGATGCCATCCAGAGGGTCGACTCCATCAAAGTCCTGGGAATGCTGATAGAGTCTACCGGCGCCAACAGCAAATCTATAGCCAAGTTAACTCGGAAAACAGACAGTGCGGTGCACCTCATACGCAGAGTGGCCAACAAAAGAAATGGGATCAAGGAAGACAACCTCATCAGGTTGATGCATGCGTTTGTTCTAAGTCACTTCACATACGAGGCAGTAATGCACAACTGGTCAAGAGCAGAGTCCGAGGCACTGAATGTGCTCCTCAGGAAAGTTATCAAGAAGGTCCTGGGCCTACCCATACATACCAGCACCGAGCGTCTGCTTGAGCTTGGCATACACAACACGCTCGAAGAAATAGCAGAAGCCCAAGAGAGAGCACAGTTTGCAAGGTTATCTACTACAAGGTCGGGGAGAATGATCCTGCAGGAGCTGGGCCAAAACCCAATAGCAATCAGACGCAATTACAATGATATCCCTGACAACATCAGGGAGACTATCACGGTATCTCCTATACCGAGAAACATGCATCCAGAACACAACGTCGGAAGAAGAGTAGCGAGGGCCAGGACTATACTTCGTCAAGTCTCAAACGAGGAACGAGGGGTCGTATTTGTTGACGCGGCTTCCTACGCCAATGGGAAAGCGTTTGTGGCAGTGGTAGTCGATGGGGCTGGCCATGTCGTCAACTCAGCGACGGTCAGGACGAAAGACCCAATCATTGCGGAACAAGTGGCCATCGCCTTAGCACTCAAGATGGATAACATTGAAGTGGTGTATAGTGATTCCATGGCAGCACTACGGGCGTTCGCCAAGGGGACGGTCTGTGAACAAACGCTGAAAATACTGCAAGGCAAGAACATAAAACATCATCTTCTGAGTTGGCTCCCAGCTCACCTTGGACAAATCAACGATTCCCCTCCCAATCTCAACGAAGCAGCACACGAGGCGGCGCGAGAACTCTCCAACCGCGCCTCCCCGGGGATGCGTTCTACCGGTGAAGGGGATAACCGAGAAATTCTTACAACATATAACGAGCTCACTAAACATTTCTACCTGTCTAGAAGGATTTTCCCTCCACCTCACAAAAATCTAACCTGGCCCCAAGCACTTACATTAAGGCTTTTGCAAACGCGGATGTACCCTACTTTGAAAATGTTACACATCATGTACCCTGACCTATACCCAAGTAATCTTTGTCCACATTGTGGGAAAATAGCTTCATTAGAACACATGCTCTGGCAGTGCACCAAATTTGCTCATTTATCGCACATCACCTCTGCCAGATGGGAGGCGGCAATCCGCAGCTCATCCTTGGCAGATCAGCTCTGGGCTGTCCACCAAGCCCGCGAGGCGGCTGAGGAGCTTGGCATCTCAGTCCCCACGTGGGAGCTGCCCGCAACACAGTGATCTGTGTTTTGGAGGACCAAATAAAAGTTTATCCAATCTACAGGTCTGCTCAGGCACCTTCGCCACTGTGTGCATTTTGTGATGAACTCGAAACAATAGACCATTTCTTTTCGACCTGCAGGCGGTTTAGCACATTACGAAAAACCTATTAGAAATACCTTTACGTGGTATTTGTATGGACTTATCTCTGCCTGTCATTTTGTCTTTTGGAGCTTCCATTTCTGGTTGCTCTGATGCGACAGTATGCACGACCGTCCGTGACTATATTGATGAAACTAATATGTTGATTAATTAACCAGTTTCATTATCCTAAGATGTCCACATAATTATATAACTATAAATTCAGATTATTGCTCTATTCTAAGAATAAATTCGTTTATGTAAATATTTGTATGCATTACATTAAGCACCACACTTTCCTAGGCTATCGGTAATCTTTCTGTTAAACCTCCATCGTTCCAAACCTGAACAGTAAATTTTAAAACCACTCGATTCTTGGCCGATCCCCCACAGTGGGTACGCGCCACTAACAATAGGACAACAACAATAGGACAACAACAACAACAACAACAACAACAACAACAACAACAACAATAACAACAACAACAACAACAACAACAACAACAACAACAACAACAACAGCAACAACAACAACAACAACAACAACAACAACTGAATCCAGAGGTGTAGAAGATGGCCTGCTTAGCGTCATTACTCGGCATCGTTTTTCAATGCAGCGCGGCAAAGATTACAGGGCGGCTTTTCCCACTGGCTGTTCGTCGGTTGCGCTAGAGGCGCGTTGCTCTCCGCTGCTCCGAAGTTACCGAAGTCTTCGGTTGATACGCTGCCTCTCGCGCACTGAGTGCGAACTGCCTCTGCATCTTGCGACTCCTAACTAGAGCCCCGCAGTGGCCAACCAAATCCGCCATAAGAGAGCAGTGCCCCTGACATTTTTACCTCACTGAGCGGCAGATCTTCCATTTTGTAGAAATTTATGAGTTCACTCATGGCAAAAGTTAAAGAAACAGGAACACGAACAATTTTACGTTACACACAGTTTATTCTCACATATAACCGTTATATTTATTCATATTTTATTTATTTTCTGTATAGTTATTCCAACGTAAGACCCGTCTACAGATATATTTCGGAGCTTCACTGTTTTAGCGGTGCAAAGCGAATGTATACTTCTGTCACAAGGTCTTTAAACTAATGGTAAGTTTTACTGATTTCTTTCCAAAGGTTCTAACACGCTGTGGTTCCTATCGTAGCTCATGATTTCTAGAGCATTTCGAAGTGTAATAAAAGATGATACTTAAAAATGGGTCATTTTTTGCTCCAACCTCAGGGGCAGTAGATCTTTATGTGATAAAGAGCAAGTTTTTGCTCAGTATGTATCCATACGTGAAGTCCACTGACCCGACTTTCACGGCCAACAAAATGAAGTACGTTGCAAGAAAGTCGAGATGCAGTGGTTCACCATGCTTAAATTTACTCGTTTGTAAACTTAGTGTAAATAAACACGTGCCTATTGAACCAAGTCGCATTGTTGAAGCATTCGCTATATAGACTCACTGTTAAACTACATCTCACAACCTCTAACATGTACGAGGCCAAACTAAAGACAAAACAACTTTTGTCATAAGGCACGTTGCCGGGCTAGTTGGTTGGGATTCATCATTTACACTGGTATAGCGCACCACGACAAAGACACACACAAAGGAGAGATTCACACACACACAGCGCTAACTTGCAACTAATGTTTTATTTGCGATCACACACGCTGTTTATACAACAGGAGACGGATAAAACATGGATAATGTCACGTCAAGAATACAGCACAGCCCATGCACGTGTCATCACTGATAGCGACAATCTACACTAGCTCGTCAAAGCGAAAATTCCAGATACTTCTTTTCTTTAGATGATAATGCTATGGAAGCCACACTCACACATTTTTCTTTCATTTTGTCTATTTCAAAAGCTTCAATAATTTCACGTGTGGTTCTGTCACGGGCCTTAAAGAGTATACGGGTGTTTTGGAACATAGGGACGCAACCGCACCTCTGACAGTGAAGGGCCAAATGACCACATACAGCTCTTTCTACATTGTACTTGTGCTCCTTTAGTCTTTCATTCACACACCTTCCAGATTGGCCTATGTATTCGCAACCGCAAGTCAAAGGAGTGCTATAGACAACACCACAACAACAATTCACAAATTTCTCCCGGTGCTTAATCTTACAAACCTGTTTCCCGCTACTCTCTGCATTGACCTTTTTGCACATTCCTTGCAACTTTTCGGGAGCAGAAAACACTACATCCGCACCCGCCTTCCTTGCTATCCTTCGCAAGTTATGCGAAATAGCATGCATGTAAGGCACTACAGCAACCTTGCCTGCCTTAGTGGCGCCTGCCTTAGGAGCACAAGTACAATGTAGAAAGAGCTGTATGTGGTCATTTGGCCCTTCACTGTCAGAGGTGCGGTTGCGTCCCTATGTTCCAAAACACCCGTATACTCTTTAAGGCCCGTGACAGAACCACACGTGAAATTATTGAAGCTTTTGAAATAGACAAAATGAAAGAAAAATGTGTGAGTGTGGCTTCCATAGCATTATCATCTAAAGAAAAGAAGTATCTGGAATTTTCGCTTTGACGAGCTAGTGTAGATTGTCGCTATCAGTGATGACACGTGCATGGGCTGTGCTGTATTCTTGACGTGACATTATCCATGTTTTATCCGTCTCCTGTTGTATAAACAGCGTGTGTGATCGCAAATAAAACATTAGTTGCAAGTTAGCGCTGTGTGTGTGTGAATCTCTCCTTTGTGTGTGTCTTTGTCGTGGTGCGCTATACCAGTGTAAATGATGAATCCCAACCAACTAGCCCGGCAACGTGCCTTAGCAAAGTTCATTTCTTGTACATCGGGCATTCCTTTATGGTACAGCACCGAACCATGCCGAATCATCCCGCTGATCGCGACGGCAGCCTGCAAAGCTCGGACACTTGGGTTCTACATCCGACACAAGGTGCTCCCTCCTGAAGTATTGGCACTGTTTGGATACTGTTTGCCTTCCTCCAACCATGGTGTTCGTATTTGCAAAGTTATGCGATCCGAATGGCAGAGGCAAACTCGAATGTACAGAAATCATCTCAGGCTCATTCTGGGACCAAGCTCAAGCTTCAACGACTGGCGCGATTACTCGCTACTAGCTGAACGGACAACCGAATTTCTCTGGCGGCAAGTTCTGCCGGGGCTGAGGACGCAAGTACAAAAGAAGCCCCCCGCACCATCGAATCCTCTTCACGTCATCGGTGATGTGAACCTGCCCGACAAAGTGCGACAGGTACTCAAGTGTGGACCAAAGTTTGCCGTCGAGCCGCGAAAATCTAGCCCCGAACTTCTAGGGATGGTTCGGAATGTCTCAAAACAAGTACCTGAAGGTGACGTTGACAGGTGTGTATCTGAAGGTGTCGACGTTCTCATGCGTGTCCGTCCTACGGGTGTCAGATATGCTATTCAGGAGACCATTAGACACTTGAAGGACAATTCGCTCGCGCTACTACCAGCCGATAAAGACGGTGGCTTTGCGGTTATGCGTAAGTCACTGTATCGAGCGAAGGCGTCGGAGGCCGTCAATTCTGTTTTTGATACTCATAACAATATTTCGTTACAAAAAGTGCGAACTGCCGCGAAGAAGCTATGCAAAAGCTTTAATCTTGAAGGCCTGGTTAGATCAATTGAGAAGACAAAAAAAGTGGATCTTGATATCTTTTTCACGGCAAAAACGCATAAAGTTGAATGCCCTTTCAGAGTGATCATCTCAGAGAATGAATCGTGGCAAAAGTGTATCGCGTTATTTCTACAAAAGCATTTGAAGTTGATATCTCTTGACGACCCCTTTTTGGTGAAACAGTCGAAACAAGTACTAGACTTTCTTGCAGGCAAGGAAAACGCAGACCTTTTAGCTTTTTCGATCGACGTTAAGGACCTTTATTACACCCTCCCTCAGGCAGAGTTGATGGCGTGTGTATCGGAAGGTATAGACAGAGTAGGAGCGGTTGATTTTCAAAATACTGCCGGTGTGTCGAGTGATCAGTTTTTAGAGCTCCTTTACTTTTATCTTAACTCGACCTATGCGACATGGAATGGAAACACTGTAAAACAAAAGAACGGGATATGTATTGGTTCCTGCATAGCCCCGTACCTGAGCGACCTGTTTTTAGCAAAATGTAACAAGGTTCTTGACGAACGTATGAAGCACAGTGACGTTATTGCTGTTTTTAGATATGTAGATGACTATCTGATCGTTGCCAATAATGATCATAACAATTTTGACGCAGTTGTCACTGAAACTCTAACCATGTTTTTGACAGTGTTATCTCCCTTGGTGCTGACGCATGAAGTACCACATGACAATTTCATAAAATTTCTTGACCTCGGGCTGTATTTTTCGCCAGCAAGAGTATGCTGGAGCTATGAACCGCGAGGGAATAAACCGGTTCTACCGTTCACGTCCGCTCATTCGAAATTGGTAAAGCGTGCGGTGATAAAATCCTGTTTTCAGAATTCACTGATGAAGTCGTGCCACCACAAGCTTGATGAGAGCTTGTGGGCTCAAGCAAAACGTTTATTAAACTCTGGCTACCCCTCGCACTTCTTGACCGCTGTCGCCGAATCTATAAACAGGAAAGGAAGGGCAAATGGCAAAGACCAGGCAACCGCCACTAAGGCAGGCAAGGTTGCTGTAGTGCCTTACATGCATGCTATTTCGCATAACTTGCGAAGGATAGCAAGGAAGGCGGGTGCGGATGTAGTGTTTTCTGCTCCCGAAAAGTTGCAAGGAATGTGCAAAAAGGTCAATGCAGAGAGTAGCGGGAAACAGGTTTGTAAGATTAAGCACCGGGAGAAATTTGTGAATTGTTGTTGTGGTGTTGTCTATAGCACTCCTTTGACTTGCGGTTGCGAATACATAGGCCAATCTGGAAGGTGTGTGAATGAAAGACTAAAGGAGCACAAGTACAATGTAGAAAGAGCTGTATGTGGTCATTTGGCCCTTCACTGTCAGAGGTGCGGTTGCGTCCCTATGTTCCAAAACACCCGTATACTCTTTAAGGCCCGTGACAGAACCACACGTGAAATTATTGAAGCTTTTGAAATAGACAAAATGAAAGAAAAATGTGTGAGTGTGGCTTCCATAGCATTATCATCTAAAGAAAAGAAGTATCTGGAATTTTCGCTTTGACGAGCTAGTGTAGATTGTCGCTATCAGTGATGACACGTGCATGGGCTGTGCTGTATTCTTGACGTGACATTATCCATGTTTTATCCGTCTCCTGTTGTATAAACAGCGTGTGTGATCGCAAATAAAACATTAGTTGCAAGTTAGCGCTGTGTGTGTGTGAATCTCTCCTTTGTGTGTGTCTTTGTCGTGGTGCGCTATACCAGTGTAAATTTTGTCATAAGTCCCGAGTCCATGGTGTGAATATATGCGTTTACAAGCTACTTTTTACGAAAGGTTTATATATAGTTACGATAAATCAGAAGTACTAGGCGTGTATTAAACGACCGAGTAGCTAGCTCCAGGAGGATGCGTTAGTCGTGGCTGGCTCTCGGGCAGACAAGAAGCATGCGATCTTGCTTGCTTGCTTGCTTGTTCCTTTCTTTTGTGGCTCTCACCCACTAAGGGGGATAGATTAAGAAGCCGGTGGTTAATGCAAGTCAATACCTTTAGATTTTCTGGACTAGGGGAATATGATTACTGTGTTTTGACTGTGAAATTAATTTGGCGCAATGTCAAAAAGAAAAAAAAAGGGGGGGCGAGAAATAATAGAATTTGTTGAATATCTGAGGTGGAATTGTTATATGAAATTCTCCTGAAAGTTGAATCATACAGTGTATCAGCTCAATAAAAAGTGGTAGTGTGGCTAGTAAAATTCGAGAGCTGATCGCTGACTCAGCAAGGTAATCTTCTTGTGTTATATATGAATTCGCAGAGAGCCCCGCAGTTATTCCTGTCGCTGTGTCCCAATGAAGTGGCCCCAAAAGACAAAAAATATTGGGAGTATTAAGTGATATTCCTAGTTTTTTTTTATTAAAATTTCGAAGCATTTTTTTCTTTGATTTTAGAATCGGTGACATGGGATAAGAAAATGGTCGATATGTTCAGGTTCGTTACAGCTTGAGCACAGATTTGATTGATTTGTGGGGTTTAACGTCCCAAAACCACCATTTGATTAAGAGAGACGCCGTAGTGGAGGGCTCCGGAAATTTTGACCACCTGGGGTTCTTTAACGTGCACCCAAATCTGAGTACACGGGCCTAAAACATTTCCGCCTCCATTGGAAATGCAGCCACCGCAGCCGGGAATCGAACCCGCGACCTGCGGGTCAGCAGCCGAGTACCTTAGCCACTAGACCACCGCGGCGGGGCTGCTTGAGCACAGAGGGGATGGCACCAGACCAGACCTCTTTAAGAAGAAATTAAAAAGTGGTACACGGCAACGTAATTTTGTTATCAAGACTTCCAATTTACGCGTGGGACATCATTCATTATTCCATGTGAAGTGCAGGTTCGAGAAATCTGGATTCGGTATCATGATTTTTGATGAGTCTTCATGCGATCTATTTTTCCCTCCCGACTAGGAGGCGCCCTTGCTGTCGACCCACTACATGCGGGTGGCATTATCCCTTGCCGTCGACCCATTACGTGCGGGCGGCATAATCCCCCCTTTTGAAAAGAAAAAAAAGTACAAAAAAGGAAAGAAAAGTACATAGAACCACCTTGATGTTAAAATATAGGATGATGAAAAAAAAGAATTTTGAAATTCGGATGGAAGGAAAGTAGAAATTATAGAGCATGCCAATATAAGAAAAGTAAGTGAACGAAGAAGCAAGTTCACAAACAATAAACAAAAAGCACAAAGAGTGGTGTACGGTAAAGAAAAAGTTACAAACAACGCAGAATAAATGGTATTGCCCCGTACTTGATTGGTCATTTTCACTTCGCTTACCGGACTTTCTTCCTGTCTTTCTGGCTGAATTCATGGCAATAATGTTAGCTTTGCGAAAGGTAAATATTTCCATTCCAGTTGTAGCAGTCATAACTGATTCATTATCAGTGTGCTCTTCTCTGTCCGCATCTGGTCACTCACCTATAGTGAAAAACTTTTTAAATCGTTGATCCCCTGTCATCTCCGAAGTATTCATTTAATCTGGACACTAGGGCACAAAGGTTTGTTGTTAAACGAAATAGCTGATTCTCTTGCGAAGGCATCCCTTTCTACACCAATTATTCCTATTTTCCCTCATACAGTATACATTACGGTGGTGCGATTTCGCACACTTAAAATCAGGCAAAATTTATCTGACCCTGCACTGACGGCTTCTCCAGAGTACAAACACTTGTTATTTCCCTGGAGCAGTGAACTGACTAAATCAAGGATGATGGAAGTTGTCATCACGAAATTTCGTTGCCGCGTTACCTCCCTCAATTTTTACTTGCATAGATCAGGCATATTGAATTCCCCTATGTGCATTTACTGTAATCAAGAGGAAACGATCAGTCATTTTTTATTACATTGTCGCCGTTTCGATTTATTCAGGCAAAGCATACTAGCACCACCTCTTCAAAGACTGGGCTTGCAACTATCACAACCTGATCTTCTTTCATTTGTAGCCTCTACACTGGGTTTCAGCCACAGGGATGTTTTATTCGCCGTTCAAGAATACATCACTGCGACTAAACGATTTTCTTGCTAAATTGCTGTCTAACTATTTTTCTTATTTTTTTTCTGCAAACTTGATATCGGTATCTCAAATCAAAATTAAGTTACAAAAAAAATGTAGGAATGACGCAATGCTGAAAGTTTAGGGCAAATTCACCTTATAATCGGCCAATCCCCCTTTTTGGGTACGAGCCATTTGCACAGGGAAACAACAACAACAACAACAACAACAACAACAATGGTTTCATGTGCAACACATGAACGGCATAAGGCATCAGCCGTGTCCTGCTCTGTGCCTATGGTGTTGAGTCCGAAACTACTTCGTAGTGAACGCCACTGACGCGGCGTGACACTTTATATGGGCCAAAGTAACGGCTCAGTAACTGGTTACTAAGGCCACAGTGGCGGGCGGGCGTTCACAACCAAACTTGGTCTCCGGGCTCGCAGAACACTTATCTGTAGCGGGTGTTACAGCGTCGTACGTCTGCCTGCTGTTCTTGACCGATGTGAAGTCGCCGAGCTGTCTGACTTCCGCAGCATGCTCTGGAAATTCTTCAGCGTCAGTTGCCAACTCGTCGTCGTTTTTACACGGTAGAGTAGAGTCGCACGGCGGTATTATACGCGAAGATCACGTAAGGTAAGATCTAATCCCATTTTTTGTGCTGTATGTCGATGTACATTGAGATCGTGTCTGTGAGGGTCATATTCAGTCGCTCAGTAAGTCTGTTGGTTTGCGGGTGGTACGCAGTTGTATTTCGGTGTCTGGTGTTGCTTAGTTTGAAAACTTCGTCCATAATATGCGCCTTGAATGCCGTCCGTTTGTCCGTTATTACACTGGAGGAAGCACCGTGTCGTAACATGATGTGGCGCATGAAAAATTTCACTACTTCAAAACCTGTGGCTCATGGAATCGCCTGCGTATCAGCGCAGAGTCGCCAAATAGTCGGTCGCGACGATCACCCATTTTTCGCTGTCCACAGACAGGGGAAATTGCCCGAGATAGTCCATGCCGACTTGGTCGAACAGCGTGCAAGGTGCTTCAATGGGCTGAAGCAAATCAGCTGGCTTAACAAATAGTTGCTTTCGGCGCTGACGTTTCCGACAACCCTTGACGTACTTTTTGAGGCTTGTCGGAATTCCTTGCCAATAGTTCCTCTCACTCACTCTGGCAAGTGTCTGTGGGCAGCCCAGATGACCGCATGTGGGTTTTTCATGGAAAGCGACGCAGACGTCATCTCGCATGTCTCGAGGAACCACCAGGGGGTAAGCTCATTCGTTCGAACGAGCGTTCTTCTTGTACAGCACAGGCAGAACGACATCAACGAACAGGTTAAGTGAGGTGGTATGATTGCGCCCTGGCGCTCTAAATGATCGACGATTCAAAAAATCTTTTCGTCATCGCGCTGCCGTTTGCTCAAATCTGATGAGCTAATGGCGCCCAGGAAGCTTTCGTCTGCCTCTGCTTTCTGACTGACGACATGAAGGGGTGCGCGTGACAGCGTGTCAGCGTCTTCATGCTTACGGTCGGACTTTTGGACGATGGTTACGTCAAACTCCTGCAGCCGCAAGCTCCCCCGTGGTACTCGTCCTGAAGGGTAGCACAGGCGTGCCAACCAACAGAAGGCGTTGTGGTCCGTTGGTATCTTGACCTGACGACCATAAAATTACGGGCGAAACTTGGTGATTGCCCACATGACAGCGTGGCACACTGTCTCCGTAGTGGAATAATTCGCCTCGGCACAAGATAGAGAGCGGCTGGCGTAGGATATCACTCTTTCGGTGTCATCTTGACATTGAACGAGCACTGCGCTGAGACCTATGTTACTAGCGTCAGTATAGACCTCCGTGTCAGCATTGCTGAAATTCGCGAGAACTGGCGCTGATTGCGTGCGCTGTTGCAGCTCATCGAGAGCTGCTTGTTGCTCGTTTTCCCAGACAATCGGCGTGACGTCCTTTGTTAGTCGAGCCAGGGGTTCTGCTATCTGTGAAAACCATGAATTAACAGGCGATAGTAGGGGCACAAACCAGCAAAGCGCCAGACAGATTTCTTGTCCACAGGAGCTGGTAGTTCCGTAACAGCGGCAAGCTTGTCTGGATCAGTCCGGACTCCTTCAGCCCTGTCTACTTGTCCAAGAAATTTCAGTTCTTCATAGCCGAAGTGGCATTTTGGCTCTAGTGTGAGGTCCGCCGATAGGATAGACTCCAGCACGCTGCACTGGTGATGAAGGTGCTGCTCGAACGTGGCGGAGAACACCACAACATCAAGGCAGACAAGTCTGCCACTTCAGCCCTGTGAGGACAGTGTCCATCATTCGCTGCAAAGTTGCCGGCGCTGAACACAAGCCAAAAGGGAGTACTCAAAATTGGTATAGGCCGTCTGGAGTCACTAAGGCTGCTTTCTCACGGTCTCGCTGACCTACCTCGATTTGCCACTAACCACTTTTAAGATCGGCAGCAGTGAAATAAAGGGCACGACGAAGTCCACCCAGCAAATCGTCGATACGCAGCACTGGGTACACATCCTTTTTGGTCACGTCGTTAAGCTACAGGTAGTCGACGCAGAAGCGTAGTGACCCGCCCTTCTTCTTGACAAGCACGACTGAAGATGACCACGGGCTGTTAAATGGTTCTATAATGCCATCATCAAGCATCTAGTGGACGTGCGTACGTATCGCTTCACGTTCTTTAGCCGACACGTGGTAAGGGTGCTGGTGTGTCGGGCGTGCATCCTCGTATGTGATGATCCTGTGTTAAGAGATCAATGCCTGGCGGATCTTTAAGGAATTTGTGAAGCAAGACCTGAACTCAAACAAGAGCACTCGCAGCGCAGCCTGGCTATCGGTGGACAGGATTGATGTCAATGTTACTCATTAACGTATCTGCGGTATTCACTAGTTCTGACGTGAGAGAGTTGGTGACGTTTGCTACTTCGCGGGCGAACACTATCGAAGTGCCACAGAAAAGGTGTCGATGCACGTTGCTAAAGTTGGTGACGAGCGATTCAAATCGGCCGTCACGAAGGTGTATTACACTTCTAGCTACACGAATGCATTGCTGCAGGAAGTGTTCTAAGTTTGTCTCGGTCACCACATCGCCATCACCCAATCCACAACTTGTGACGTCGTCTAGAGCACTTGCTCGTGGAGGAAGCGTCACGCTCTGTTCAGAAATATGGAGTATGTCGACACGCCTTCCGTCATCCTGCGCGTTGATTGCTCGCTGGGCTGAAAACGTGCCGTGGCGCTGTTGCACATCATTGATAGCTCCATTTTCTTGTAGAAAGCCAACTTCAAGAATGACGTCACGGGAGCATTCGCGTAGAATAAGGCCGCCTAGTTCTGCAGGCACCCAGTGGAGTAACGACGTGGCCACCAGCTGTCCGAATCTGCAAGTTATACCACGGCTTGATTGCTTTCTTCAGCTGTGTTGTTAGATTTCCGCTCAGTTTGGAATAGTCTGTGCCGGTGTCCACTAACGCATTAACTGCACAACCATCAATTGTCACTGCTATCTTGAGTGAAGCCGGCTAATCTTTACAGCAGCAGGTGATAAAGGACCAGTTTTTGTACGGTTCTGCGTCAATGGGAAATCTTCAGCGCTTCGAATTTCAGCGACCCCAACCCAGAAGTAACTTCGGTTAGCTTTCCCGGTGGGGGCTGAGAGACCGTGCAGTAGAATAGCATTTGGGCGGTGGTGAAAGTTGCCTCGGCGTTGGCGACCGCGACTGGCGCTTAGCAGATGGTGGTGCATGCTGCTGGGAGGGATAGTTTTCGATGTCACGTAGTCTTTGGCCGTAACGTGTGGCGGCGAGTACGTAGAGAAGCCGCAAACCCAAGACGGTGATATGGGCACTGACGGTACAAGTGATCAGCTTCTCCGCAGTGAAAGCATAAAGGCCGGCGATCAGGTGTGCTCCAAATACCCGACTTCCGAGGAGACGTGCGCCGATTAACGATGTACTGGACTGGTTGCAAAGAACGATGGGTGACAGAAGCGCCACGGACAAAGAGTAAGGGTGATGGCGTGTACGTGCCTTTGTAGTACGGTAGTGTTGCGCTTACAGTAGGGAAACAGCAGGAACAGGTTGAAAGAACAATGACGGCGATGCAGCAGGGCGTTTCAAGGCTCCCGCGTAGTTTGTCTCACGGCGGTATTCAACAGGAGCTGGCGCAGCGCTATCAGGAGGCAAGGTGTCCCGGAGGGCCTGTTTCAGCTCGTCCTTGAACACAGTTGCAATAAAGGTAGCTGTAGGAGTAGGTGTTACACCAGCGTTTTGCAGCTCTTCACGTAGTATACTACGGATGAGTTCACGTGGGCAGTTATTGCTTGTTCGTGGCGTTGAAAATGTAGGCAGTAAACGTGCTACTGATTTGTCTGTCAAATTGGTTGGATTGCTGCTGCAGCGTTTTATTCATTGTCACAACCTCGGACAAGAACTCCGCGACCGTCTTCGGAGGGCATCGCACGAGGCCGGCAAAAAGCTGCTCCTGGATACCACGCATTAACCGACACCACTTCTTGTCCTCCGTCATTCTTGAATTGGCCCGTCTTAAGAGGCGCGTCATGTCTTCAACGTACATGGTCACAGTTTCGTTTGGCAACATGACGCGGGCTAGATTAGCTCGTTCAGCTCGTTGTTAGTGATCAGCACTGACATAAGTCTGTAAAGGCCACGAGAGAACTCGGGCCACGTCGTCAGCTGCTCCTCTCGATTTCGATACCACGTAGGTGCCCCGTCTTCGAGATAGAAATAGACACGACCCAGTTTTGCCGTGTCGTCCTACTGATTCAAGGTGGCTAAGCGCTCGAAGTCCGCCAACCAGTCCTCAACGTCTTTGTGCCGCGTGCCTTGAAACGTCGCCGGTACCTGTGGGCTTTCCAATGTAATGCGTTTCGACGTCGTGTTTTCCGTGCCAGTTGGCGAAGTTTGCACCGAAGCTCTGGCCATATTAGTCGACATGGATTGAGCAGTGTCGTCAACTTCCGGAGGAAATCCCCTGATTCGGCGGCGGGTCCGATGCACGGGGGCGTTGAATAGCACTTGACTCGCATCGAAGCTCTCTGGGGGAGAGTCTGCAGCATTTGTGAGACTACCCAGCACCTCCACCATTTATCACGATGACTCAGAAGTACTAGGGGGTTTATTAAACCACTGAGTAGCTCGCTCCAAGAGGGTGCGTCAGTCATGGCTGGCTATCAAGCAGAGAATAAACACGCGATATTCTTTTTCTTCCAGATTGAGAGCCGTTCTTCCTGTCAACCCACTACGTTCAGACGGGATTATTTCGTGCCGTCGACCCAATACGTGCGAATGGCATTATGTCCGAAATTTGCACACCTATATTCCGCTCGCTTCATTGTATGAAATAATTCTTTACACAGCCTAGCCATTAAATAACCTGTCATTGTATAAGTTGCTTGTCTTTTGAGGAATCCAGGTTAAAGGTTTCGCATCGCCAGTTAGCCCTTTCTTTCGGCACATCATCAAAGCGACTGTTGAAGCACTGCACGGTACACTGACAAAGACAGATTGAGTTTGGATGCAAGCCACTCACCTTTGCTTTATTAAAAATTTCAAGAAAAGCACAGCATCTCCCCCTACAGGAAACCATGCGGGGATGCGAAGCAGCGCTAGTGCTCACTTGTGGTTCCAGTTGTAGCTTGCATTTGTGTGTTTCATTTGTGTGTGGAGCTCTTTATATGTTGCAAACCGCTTATTTACACCCCTCCCATCTGTGTGTGTTATCGTGTTTATGCTGTTAAATCAATACCAAGAACTGCTAGGAGACTTCAACGGCTCGAGCGCGCCCAGAAATATACTCGTGTGTACAGCTGTGGCGGAGAGAAAAACGGGAGAGGAAAAACGAATTGGAGACAGTGCTCTGCCACGTCCTTCACCCTACCTCATTCCGCCTCACACCGCTCACGCGAAGAAAGAGTCCTCCCACCTCCAAGTGCTCACGCGAGGAGAGGGGGAGAGTTAGCGCATGGGCAGTGGGGAAGTGGGCGATCGCCCAGAAACAGAGAGACCATCGACAAAAGCCTGCTTCACATATAAAACCTGTCTGTATGCATCGTAGGGGTTATGTGCCAAGTAGTTGCAAGCATAACATAATTATTCAAAGATCATTTTGGCAAACTGGCGGGAGAAAGAAGTGAGAGTGATGAGGAAAGAGGGCATAGAGTACAGCGATTGTGATTTAATAATGGAGCTCAGTGCGAGGTTGGAGACATGCAAGTGGTCCAGCGGAGAGAATGACGTGCGGCGTAAGTGGTAGAGTGGAGCGATGCAAGGTAGGTACAATTGTGCAGCTACACCAAATGCAGGGAATGTGACTTCCGCAACGACGGCGCAAACATAAGGTCACCTCGCCATTGGTGATGTTAGGTCAGTCAGTTGACCCCTCAGTGTTGATTTACATTGTTTGTTCCGATGTTTTACAATTTTAGCCATACATAATTGAAGCCACACTTTTCTCAACGTGTAACTAAATTTTCATATTACGGTTCCTCCGCTTATGCATTGTACAGGGTGTCGGTATAAAATATGCAACTCTGACAAAGGCAATGCGCAGTAAAAAATGTACGAATGCCGCATAGGATGCGCGTATACTGCATTCTGCATACAAACATCACAAATCCTATATCACTTGAGATCAATCTTTGGTAAGTCTTCTGGCAGCAATATTTGCGTCTAAATCCCGCACATTGCCCTATGAAAATTCTGCAATGTTAAAGGCCCAATTTTTTGTTCCGATACCGTAATCACGGCTTTTATCTACTATGCCGTTTCTCTTTGAATACCATTCACATTTATGAAAATATCAAAAAATTGTGTTACCGTATATGCCTTGTACAATTTATCTAGGTAATACACTCAAGTATGCATAGTATAACCCATATTGACGCGTGCATATATGTGGACGAAGGTTGTGATGGGGTGATTTAACGGACACCAAGTAGTGCGCCTCTGGATAATTGAGGATGAAGCAGTTGTTCTTCTTATTCAGCTGATTTTAACAGGATGTTTCCACTGTTTCCACGTGTTCCTGTCTTTTGTTCACGTTGCACCACGGCAACATATTTAAAAACAGTTTCAAGTAACCCATTAGCGAAACACAACTTCAGGTAAAGACTGCGTCAAGTTCATATGCACAAATAGACAGACCTAGTGGTATTTTGCAACATCAAAATTACTTATATATATAGAGAGAGAGCACCATCTCTATAAAGCGGGATTTTCGTCACTCATTTTTGAACCGCATGCTGCCGACAGTGTTGCTGTCACACTCTGTGTCTCTACAAGAAAGAATGCTTCCAAACCCATTTGTTACTACAGTTTTGTCAAACTTACGATGTGTGTAGAGCGGAACAGAATTTATAGAGGATGCCACAGCGCCACTTTTTAAATAGTTCACATTTATTAAGAGTAATATATTAGTACACTGTAAACAAAAATATTCCCATGAGGGCGTTTAAAGCAGGTTATGAGCGCTTTTTCCACCCATTTCAAAATACGAACTCCCTTGAAAGAGGATAAAATGGGCTGAAAATACTCTTTTACTATAATAATCAAAAATAGGAAACTATGGGAGTTAAAGCAGTCTGTAATGGTAGTGACTGAAAAACGTTTAAAAATTGGCGTGGGCGAGAAGGGTGTATCTAAATACGCCCATTTGGACAAGAACGAACAAGCGAAAAGGATCGTTCCAAGCCTCAGCGTTAACGTCGCAAAAGTTATTTCAGTAGGCAAGTTTGAAATAGCCCGCGCCGCACCAACGCTCTTCAAAAACTTCATAAACCGCGCCTTACGATCTACCGTATCAAGAACGACAAGCACGCGCAGTGGAGAAAGGGGTGCGGACTATGTAATCTTCTGTATTTCGGAGCACGGGAAAGTGCGTCACTTCTGTACTACCTTCTGTTCGTCGAGGCAGCCAGTGGTGGCCGGGACGGATTCTTCAGTGTTGTCAAAATTCGAGCGGAGGACACATGGTAAGTAAATCCGAATGAACTTTGTGTGTTATCTGTTCGTATGTGTGTGCCCTACGGCAACCCAATCAGTTGGTAGAAGGCTCGAGCTGCGTTCAAACTCGACATTTGTTCCCTCCGGAGCGAAAGCGGCAAAATTCACCGAGAATTCACTTGCTTCACCACCTAAGCCACCGGAACCGTACGCGGCGAAGCCTGAACGAAGAAATTGGTCTGATTTTCTCGTCACTCGATAGCGGATCCTCTTTCCGATTCACGGCCGACTAGCTAAATACCACGCGATCAGAATAGTTGGCCGAAAATGCACCATGGCGGCGAAAGCGTCGGTGGAGGCTCGCAATGGCTCTAATTGCAAACTACTCGTGCAGCTTGACGAAGCTTAACGGCCTCAACGAGGACACGTTCATCGAGATTTTGGTTTGCATTACGATCGCTGAGAACACTGAAAGTATACGGTGCAGCAGCAGCGAGTCGGCATGCCCGAACGTGTCTTGTTTTTGTGGACACCAGGCCGAGTCCGGTGCCGAGACAGCCCGGGTATTCGCTCGCACCGTTTCTGCTGGCGTATATCTCCCCAAACAAAGTTTCAAAAAGTGCTGGCTGTGTTTTCACAGTACTTTGCATGAAAACTGCAATTCAATACTGAACATAGCGCTCAGAAAGCAGGCAAACTCGAATTAATTCGCGAAAGCAGTGGCGGCCGCATCATTTCCCGGGCTCATAACAAGTGCGAACATTTTCGACGTGTGCGGACGTGGTTTTCCGGCTGCTCTGGTGTTATCATTTTGCCTCTCAACAGGGGCGTAGCCAGGGGGTGGCACACCGGGGCCGGGGGCCCTCCCCTCCCAAATTTTTGTTCGTTGGCATAGAGAGCAGAAAACGGCCATTTTAAAAGGGTGCCCTCTACCACCCACCCCGAGAAAAAAAATTCTGGCTAGGCACATATTTCTGAAGTGTGAATGCGGCATGTGTGTTGCAAGCGCGTACTCTTAATAGCTTCGGTCGAGGGGAAGGAAAATTAGGAATAACCTAAATGAAAAAAGCGTGTCACGCAAATGTGCAGTTTTGTTGCCAAGGCAACCGTGGGGTAGTCGTAACGCCACTTGAGATCATTAAAAACCTCGCATTTCTTTCTTGTGCTTCTATTTGGTGCTGCTAACGCTCGGTGTTTTGAGCGACGGCGTGTAGCATTCGGCCAGAAAATTATTTCATGCAGAGCAAACTTACTTGAGGTGGTGTAGCGTGCGATCACTCAAAGTGCATGCTTTTATTATATTCATCTGATTGAAATTAACCATAAACAATACGTTTTTCTAAAGCTCAAGTTTAGTTTTTTTTTCCTAAAAGCGAAGTGGTAAGAGAGGCCGATTCTTAGCTACAATTTGAAACATGCGCTGTAGGAGCATCGTGGCCGAAAGTTTGAGTCGTCGCTTAATCTGTTTTTTCTCAACACAAGTGAACCATGTGAGCCAACAGTCAACACATGTGAGACCTAAATACGCTTATTTAGTATCCAGCCAGTAAAGAGTAGTCAGCCTCTTCCTGGGCTTTTCTTCTGTGGCTCATGAGGAACTCGACTTGGAATATTTGACCGCGATTAGGTTTGCCTCATCGAGGCTAAATTTGCTCATATAAATGATGTGATACCATTATCAATTATGCCTAATTAGATTTGGATATACTTAACATGACTCACCTCGGCTCATTTAAGTGTTACATGGATTAACACGAAACCATCCAACGACTATGCTTAATTAAAATTAGCTTAATTCATTTTGCTTATGCTTGGATTTTACAGGATATATTATGCTACACTCTGCTTGAGTAGTTTTTACTACAGTTTGGGGCAACAAGGAAAGTTTAACTTGGCGTAATGTAACAAGGGCAAGCTGGGCCAAGGAAATTTAATTTTTGTATGCTTGGCATCATTTGGTTTTATGGTGCTAGCTATGCTTAGTTTAGGCTAACTGGTGAAAAAAAAGCTATGCGCTCGGCACTTCAATTGGCGCTGCCTAAGCTGCTGCGCGAAAGATCGGCATATCTTTGACGGAGCAAAGAAAGCAACACTCAGTGGTCGTTTTGGCTATAAGCACCGTAACTTCATCAAACAAAGTGCTGTGCGAGGCCACCTGATTACGACTAGACAGGCATGCACACTACAGCAGGCAGTATGCAGGGATAGCATGTCCATGCGTTCTGCCACAGAACCCATGGTCTGCACACTTTTGCTTACGCCTGCACGTTGAAGACAGGTTGCAAGCTGTACTAGGCTGGTGCTGCATTAAATAACGTCTTTTTAAACGCGTGAGCTCATCATAGCAGCCTAAGCAGTGCAACAAGCACTTGCAGCTGAATGATACATGTTTTGTGTTTGTTACAGTCATAATTCATATTTTTGTCGTGTTTTTCAAAGTCACATTCATTTATTACTAGCTCGCATGCAACAGAATTGCTGCAACAAATATAATTTTCACTGAACTCTGGCACCTTTCAGAACGAAGATGCACACTCGTAGCCAAATATCACTTGACCTATGGCCATTCCTTTTTGTGGTAATTTATGCATTAGTTGTCATGTGCCTACTGACGTTTCTTTTCATACTTATCAAGCTGTGGCCATTATGTGTCGTTGTGACTCTTTTTTTATGCGTGCAGCAGTGATAGAAAAGCTGTGAGGACTCAGCAGGATTTGTGTATAAGGTAGCTTATCATACTGTGTGACGATAAAGTATGCAAAGATAATTTTGAGCGCAGCTCATGCATATAGGGGTGAGCAATAGCATTCGAAAACTGGGTGAAAGTCTTTCCAAGCTATACTGCACAAAGTTTCCTCCGTCACTGTATTATTTTCGATGTGCGCTGGGCTCGAGATACCATTGCATGATTAAAATGCATTCAGCTGCGAAGTGAACATTGCAAGGGCTTTGACTGGCTTCCTCATGGCTCTTATTTTTCAAATAAATATTGTAGGCACAGCAAGGAGCTTACAGACAATTTCAATTCACTGTATCAGGTGGAGAAGTAGCAGGAGAGTTGGTCAATTATTTTCTGCAGTAGTGCCTGCTGTGCTGCTACTTCTGGCTTGACGTTCTCAACTTTGTTGCAATTTAATTATGTTATCTATACATATCTTTTCTGCGTTATTCAAACACCTGTGATTCTTCATAGGATTCAATTTATTGCCTCAGCTGCTATTTGATATTCTTCTTTGAAAGACTTCGGCACTTAACAACGAGTGTTCGGCACTTAACAACGAGAGGTAGACCTAGTTTTGGCCCATTTTGATCAGGACTCAATCGCATTAGGACAAACAAAATTATGCAAAAAACGCGTTGGTATATTAGTCTTTCGCACTCAATTCGTGTATCAAGTGTAGGTTTTTGGCACTACACAATGCATAACAATTACTATAGTCCAAATATTTGATATTTTGAATAAACTTAAATTCTCACATTCTTATCAATGGCATTGCGAAACTGTCTGCACCCGCAAGACATACCTTGAACAAAAATCTCACCGAATATCTTTGCGGTGAAGAAAATACTTGAGCCATATTTTGGTAACAGTGTATGTAAAAATATTTGTTGACATCTAATGGGTATGCTGTATAGACACTGTATGTCCGCTTTCCAAAAGCCATTGAAAATTGCACGCAGTCTTGCAATTATGAATTGGATTTTCTGTGCCCGAGTCTCATATAGATTTGTGGCACAGTGTGTATGGAAAAAACCTAATAAAGTTTCACCAAATGAGCGAACCTATTTGCTTGATAATGCATTACTGAATCAAGTTTATCATGAGTAAACAAAAGAAAAATAGCAAATTTTTATAATCAAATTGAAAGAGGTTTGGCGTCATGGTGCAAGCTTTTGTATGACATTTTATTGCCAAAAAGTATAGGGTTGTTGAGAGCTGCACATGGTGCAATGCGTCACAATACTGCCTTTAAATGAAGAAACATTTCTGGTCAATAAATTATTTGCCTTTTCACTGAAGAGCCATTGCTGCTAGTGCGTATCAATTATTCCGGTAATCAGGGTGGGACCCGCGGCACAGGGTCTGCTGGACACTAGCGACAACGATGTGGTGGCTTCAAATGAACATCGCATGGGCCATAACCACAAGGCCAGCTAGGAACCCCAATGTTCGGCAAGTAGCATTTTTTTTCTCCAGCCAAGTCATGCTCCTGTCTGCAGATCAGATAAATTGAACTCTGAAGTTGAGAGCTTTCAATCTTATGTTGAGCGTTTGGAGCTTCATAGAAGAAATCATGCCTATTTTCACCAATAATCGGCACAAAAGCATAAGAAATTTACAAGAATTTGGTTCTGTCATTGCCAGAAGAAACGTTCTTTGTGAAAGTAAGATAAGTATTTCAAATTCACTGCTGCTCGAAGATGTCTGTAGTTGTGCAAAGGTGCAAATTCATTCATAAATTTCAGTTCTCAATGCAAGTGACGAAGACTTGTAGAAAAGTTCCAGGTCCCAACCCGTAAATGTAACTCTTCTGGTGGTAAGTTTGCACGGCAAAATGGTAGCTTGAATTCAACTCATGTTTGAAATCGTCTGCTTTTGACAAAAGATGAACCAGTTTACAAACTGCTCAAATAAAAATTGGAAATCTGGAGAAGCTTTTAAGTACAGTGATTCTCAAACGAATCATTGCCGAAGGTGCTGTGGCACCCCCCGAAGGCTCTGAAGCAAGAAGTTGAATGTAAATAAGGCCAAGAAACGGAACTGGTATAGCTGTCACAAGGCTCAAGTGCCAGAAAATCGCTGTGACAAAAGGTACTCATGCTAGCTATGCTCATAACCAAAACATGTGGCGAACAAGGATAAATGAAGGCCTACTTTATGCAGTAATTTCAATAATAGCACCAGAGAAACATCAATACACTCCAAACAACTGTGCAATCGAATCGTCAAAGAAAAAAGAGATTATGGGGTCACTCTTATTGGGAAGTGCCGTGATTCTTAAATTAAGGTGAACATGTGGCCACTGCAGCCATTATATGTGAAAGTAGGCTTCAAAACACTAAATTGTTGGGCTAGTTAGATTACATTTGACCTAGAGGAGCGATGGCTTGGAATCAAAGGAAGACTTCTAAGAAGATGCTCAACTTGCAACCGAGTTTATTTTGAAAAGTCTCTCAGCGCAAAAGCAAATGCGCAGGTGCGGTCACACCTGATTTTTATGCAGCCAACAACAAATATATAAAGATGTGTTAACAATGTAAAATACCCTCAAGGGGGCATGCTTAATCAGTTTTTTATTAATCGGCGTTCAAGATTGTTTATTTGAATGAATGAACTTTCTTGGAAGAAAGTTCTTTCAAGAAAGTCTCGTTCTTTCTTGCCTGTAATATTTTGAGTTCACACCTGCCCTCAGCCCTGCCCTTGACATTCGCCTTCTCGAAAAGAGCATTGCAGCCAATTGTACTGCAATGCGCAGGAAGGTGCGCCCCATTGTTCCGAGTATTCACCGTAGTTGCGTGCTATTTGATTCTTTCATTAGGACATTGGCTTGTTCGGGCGATGTACGCTTTACCACAGCTGAATGGTATCTTATATACCACTTCGGTAAGACAGCGGACAAATGGCTTCTTATTCTTTTTTCGACATACTTCTTTCTCTGTTCCTTCAGCTTCAAGTAGTACACAAAGGAAAAAGTTTTCAGGGTGCCTTGAAGACGAGGTCTCTACCCTGATTTGAAGCTATCCTCTTAATGTTGCACGAAATTGTGTAATTGTAGGAAATTACAACAAACTTGTTCAACTTGCTGGACCTTTGTCGTGTAGGCATGCTGGGTGAAGCCGCAACCTGCTTCAGAGGGGAGGACGCTATGGGAATGAGCAATGTTGAAAGAGAACCCGAAGTTCGAAGGCACAAAATCTAGTGGTCGAAGCTGGAGTTGACCTGAAGAGAGCACGACTTGGTCAGAGGTGAATTGAGACACGAAGAAGCCATCCGCCTTTTGACCAGTATATTATGGAAAGAGTCAAAAAGGAGAATAGTTTTTTTTTTGACCGTGGCTTATACTTCCAGGAAATGTGGTCGTTCTAAGTTTTCTGGGTCGGATCATTGTCAGAAAGATCCACTTTAAAGGTAATGAGGGTGAACCCTGCTTATCTCCAGCCATTACCACTACAACCTATTAGTGCTGGCAACCTAGTAAAAGTACTATAAAAACGATGTGGACAGCTGGTCATGACATTCGATGCC